>NW_010112962.1:0-13441 GCF_000699245.1 Pterocles gutturalis | reverse complement strand
GCTCATAGCTCCAGTGCTTTTGCTGTTTTCAGACTGAATAATTCTACTAAACCCTTTCACAGGCTAGCTGTACGAACAGCTGTAGCACCACTAGTAAGGCATAACAATCTGTGGTGGAGGTGGCAACAGAAAGAGCCAAAATACTCTTGAACTACCCTCGCTGACAGGAAAACTAACACAGAAGGAGACAGCAGTGCAAGCTACTTCATGGGTGAGGAGGGAGACAGAACCTTCATCCACAGTCTGATGTTTGTTATCCCAGAAAAATAGTAAAGAAAAAGATATCATAAAGACAATTAGCTCTTCTTCCAAACAATTTAAGCTAACACTGACATTAAATCTTTTTTTTTTTTTTTTGCTTGATCAGTTGTCTAAAACATTTACAGAAATTAATTTACACTGAATGAGTCCACAAAAAGTTTTTAAAAGGCTGAGTTTTGGTAATACGGTGTTGATGGGTAGGGCAAAGGGGAAAAGAAGCTTCACTACAACAGCTAAACACAAATTTACAGTTAGAGTAGACAACTCCAACAGTAACAAAATTAATTTTGCATTGCAAAGGACTACTAAATCAAAACAAAAAAATTACGTGTGCAATTCATATTCTTATGCATTTTTATGGAGAGAAGAAACTGCTAATTAAACATAATATAGCTACTTTTAATCATGGTTAATAAACCACATAGGGCTAGTAAAAAAGCAACTTATTTTATAGAAGAGCAATAGTTTATTAATTTTGTGAGAATAAACAGAATAAACAATCTCACTAATCTTCACTAATACACTTAGTGGAATTTGGTCCACAAACAATATAGCGAGTATTTGTGTAAAATGAGAAAAGGTGTCTTTACCTGGAGCTGTAGATAGCAAAAAGCAGAAATTAAACCTAAAATTTTTAACTTGCTATATGTTTACTGTATGACTATTAGTATTGTGGTTACAGAAACAGGCCATACTATACTAACAGGAACAATGTTAAAAAGACTAAAACATCACTTAATTCAGGAAGTTTAAAACCAAGTCGGAACATTGTACATTTCTTCTCTTTTTGTTGGAAGGAATCCACACGCTTGACCTGGCAGTCAAATATTTCAGTTCACTGCTTGAGTTAATGGGAGAAGTGACAGCTCAACTGCTAAGCAATTTTTTGGAACTCAAGCACTAAATTGATTTCCACCATTTGAAAGTATTTATCTAAGTGCCCATCAGGATCTCTGAAAAGCTTTTAATCAAGTTTGAGAGAGGAAAACACAGATAAGAATTTATGAAAACAAATTTGGTTAATATACAAATAGAAGGTTTTCACAGGTCATTGTCTCTTCCAAAAGAACATCCTTGTAAAATGACAAGTAGTTATTTTAATTTTTGTCTTTTAATACTACTTCATTTAGCTGCCATTTGGACACTTCCTGAAAATCTTTAAAAAGGTGGAAACTGACTGTGATTTTTCATTTAACTGCAAAAGTAGACAAAAGAAATTTAGGAAAGTTAACTGTATACTACAGTCAGTATTGTTGTAAAAGCCCACATTATCATGCAGTGGTTATGTACAGAGAGATAGAGAGATTAGAGTTGTGGCCTACCAACTCGGTGAAAATGTTTTTTCTTAAATTATGGTAGCTTGGCTGTATTAACATTGAAGTTTTTAAGAAACTGGCAATTATCTCATGCAAATTTAATTCACACATCCAAACTAAAGAGAATTTTAATGTAGGTGTGTGTAATCATATACAAAATAAATGAAAGGGTTTTTAAATTCTCTAAACGATTGCAGTATGCTCATAAAACAGCTGAATTCCTGCAGGATGTTTTTTTCCTTCAACAATTAATGTACAAAGGAAGGTAATCAAAATGGCTTCTAAACTGCATAAGCACACTGATTAAAAATTTTTGTGTGATTAAAACTGTTTTAATATGAAACCACCATGAGAGGTTATTTAATTCCTGCTCTGAAAGGTTTAAGCCAAAAAGGTCATAAACTATAAAAAGCATCAGGTTTTATTAGAACCTTTAATGTAACTAGTGTTACTAGAGTTTAAAAGAAAATAACTTTCTTAAGAGAGTTAACATTAGTCCCTCTTGACTGCCATTAGAGGCTAAAAATTCAAGAGTGAAAACCTAGGACAGCTGACTTCTTTGTAAGATCAGTGTCAGAAATTTTCAACTCCATCAACCATACTTCAGTTAATAAACTCAGTTGGCATTTCCCTTCTTAATGGCAACAATAGGGTGGACTTTTTGGAATTCCTAAGATAACGGGAAAGACTTTCAACTATTGTACATTGAAACAGCAAAGTAATGACCTTCATTTTCTTTGAAAACAAGAAAACAAGATAACAAAAATTCTTACAGTGCTTCCACTGAAGATGAAGGTTGCGTATCTTACACCAATATACAAGTATCTCTTTTATTAATGTAAAAAGCAGCCTTTTAAATACTAGTCAAATGTTGCATTCTTCATACACATGCATGCACATTCAAATACATTAACACTGCCTACAGAATATTCCTTTGGAAGTTGCTCCAAAGTGGTTTGGGGGACAGAAGAAAGAAGTTTTGATCTGCAATCATTCTTCCTGCATAACATGAAGACCCAGTGTTCCACTCTGATCTGAAACAAGCCTCCTTGAAAAATCAAGTAAGGACATAAAAAAGTAAACTTTTTTTTCTATTAGTCTAAAAACCTCTTTTGCAAATGCACTGTTTTTAAATTCATTGTAGTAAAAAATGAGAGTAGACCACAGAGAGAATCTAGAACTTATTGAGTGATCTTCAAGGCGGAAGATTTGGTCCATATATAAAAAAATAAAATTGAACTTAAAGAAACTATGTTCTCCTTGCAGAGGAAAACAGGCTCCTCTGAGGATCAATTCAGAATGGAAATCTAATGCAGTTACCCCGATTTGTCTTTTTGAAATCACAGCCTAAAGACTTCTCTCTCACATACTTAACAAGAGAGCCTATGGAAGACTACTATGCAAGAATAAGGTTAGTCAAATCTTCTTTAGCTGAACCTAATAAAGACTGAAATTTATATAATTTTCTCCTTAAAAAATGGAACAATTCGCTAGTAATGGCTCTAAAAATGTCTTTGAATCCAGAAGATCCTTTTCATCAAAAACTAAAGTCCCTATTACCTTCACTTCTATATACAGGCAGAGTGGTGACAACTGAGATACCCTCCTTGTTGAGATTCTGGTAGCTGTAAAGTACACCTTGATACAAGCTACGCTTACAATGCCTGATTAAGCTATTTTGAAAAAGTGCCGACATTTGGCATTTAACATGTTATCCTGAATGAAAAAAACACAACCACACACAACAGTCATACTTACAGAAAGCATCCATCTTTTTGGTTCTTCAGCCCGTTGGGAAAGTTCTGTAGGTACTTCCAACATTTCACAGCAATTGCTAAAGGCTATAGCACCCAAACGTCACAAACAATGATGTTGCCTCAAAGGTATTTTTCGTCAGCATGTTTTGACAGAGCTACTTCAGACGAGGTAGAGCTCACAAAGAGCTCCATTAACAGATTGCAGAACACTGTGTTGATCACAGCCACTCTGTTTTCATCAACCATTCCGCTTGTAAAAAATTAAGAAAAATCCTGTGTTTTCCAGTAAGAGCAAAATTTTAAGAGCTGCTATGTTTCTCTTATTGTTGAAGACATCAATAGTTGCTGAGAATAAAAGAATAACTGCCTGAAGATGAAAATTACCTTAAAAAAGAAAAATGCCTCCCACATTTATTTGTTTGTTTAAGAGAGAACATTTTGGAGGTAAATCAATAGGCCCTAAAGAATACTGGTAATCTAAGTCCAGAGGGAGATATGCCATGGAGCAAGCCATGACAGGAAAGAGATCAGCTGCTGACGCAACACTAACACTAACTAGGAACAGATGAAAAAGGAGTTGCTGGGGATGAAAACAACATAAATGCCTTCTGCAAAACCTCAAGGATGCAAAGGGGGAGGCAACTGAAAAAGGCATGGATGAAACAGTCAAGCCAAGATCACTGGTTCAAAAAAACCTCATCCCAATCACACGAATGATTTGAACATGTGATATACTAAGCCTAGATTCACAAAGCCCAATAATTTTCTACATAAATCTAAGCTATTTCTCAGAGGAGTTGATTTGCCTGTTCCTCTTCCTGACAAAGCTCAGATGCCAGTACAGAGAAAGCTCTATCTAGATGTACTAAAGATGCTTCACGGAGGCCACAACCATGGCACAGAAGTCCAAAAGAGGCCAGGACTTCACCTGACCAAGGGCTCTGTCCATGGTTCTCTAACTGATCCAAGTGACCCAAAGACATACGCAAAGATGCTCAACAACAAGCAGCTACATCCCTGGCACACACAATTCTGTTGCACCTTTACAGAAGGAATGACTAGAATAATGCCTTTGTCTTAGCTTACTGTGCTTAGAACAACAGAATGTAGACGCCGGTTGTCTACAACATGATTTGCTTTCAGATGACCAAGAAAAATCCTACACTTTCAGTCCTGCCACATTGTAAGACATATAAGCCTGAGGAAGGTTTGTATCTACTTTTAGCGGTTCAAGAATGCCATTCAACGTTGACCTTGATGTTTGACCACAGAAACAAGTTAAAAGCTACAGTCTGAAGTGATGCTTTAGCAGAGAAAATGCCAATCTAGGGATGAAGATGGACACTCCCAAAAGTAATGCGATACCATAGCATCCAGCACAAAAACATTGACCAAGTCAATGTGATGTCAAACAACACCAAAAGAGTGAATTAGAGACATCGATACTATACAGTTTACTCATGAACTTTCTGATGGAGTTCAAGCAGGTTCTGCAGATTCAGCATCTGGTAATGCTGATATCAGATCACAAAATATTTTAGAAATCAATACATGCTACATTATACAGTCATTGAATCCAATGTCATCTTTGCTGATTATGTTCTGGTTCAACTCCCGTCAATGTTAGTCTCCCTTAGAAAGAGCCCAGTACAGGAAGCATAGGTATGCATCTTTATTCTGTAATCATTGGAGGTTGCTCCATCTGTAACTAAAGTTTTGATTTCTTGGGATCACAGAATCACTGAATGTTAGAGATTGGAAGGGACCTTGAAAGATCTAGTCCAATCCCCCTGCCGGAGCAGGAACACCCAGAATCATTATCATCAGGATGAATGAACATCAGGACTGAAGCCTCTCAGTCTGAAATTCACATGCTCCAGAAGATACATAGCAGCACAGCTCTCTCTCATAAAACAGTTATAATTAACATGACATTGTCTTAAACCACATAGCTAGCAGATATTTTGCTGCTTCTGAGATATCTCCAAGCAGATATGCATCACCTGAACAGCTTTGTATCCACCTTTAATTATCAGTATTTACATTTAGGTTATAATACTACTATTCTTGTTTAGGGTGTTTTTCTTTATTTAGTGTTTCATTATGTTATTCTGTTTCTATTCTCATACTGTATTTTTATGTGTGGTTTCTGAAAGCACTTGTGGAAATCCCTATAAGGTTTAACAACAATTCCACGGATGCTTTCTTGCTGACTTTTACTCCCAGTTCCATCTCAGCTGGAAACCAGTTATTCAGAAGCAAGCATAATTTTTTGCTTTCTGTTAACAAATCTTAATGACTCTCTATAATTCCTCATTCTAGCTTCTGGCACCTTAAACAAAGTTACAGAAAACAACCTATACAGGTTTTGAGGCTGTGTATGGATAACTACAAAGCACAAAAGGAAAGACTTTTCTTTTTCTTTGTAAGCCTTCTACTTTAAATGTATGTTCTGGTTTTTTGTAAAAATATGTATTTTCAACAAATAATTGCTTTTAGACGCAGGAAGCGAGACTAACAATTTTCAACAAAAATGTCACATAATCCAAGATGAAATCAGTCTAGAAAATATGCTGCATTCAGATACAATTGATTTTACAAAGATTAAATAATTTGTGCTTCACAAGATATAACATTAAAAAAAAAAACCCTCGCTGAGCTATGAGATCAGAGTCATGCATGAAAAGTAAACATACCATTTTGTTAGAAAAATCTGGGGTTCTTTTAATTATTACTCTTCAATTTATTTGTCTTACAGAAAGCAAAAGGTCATATAAAATACATTAGACCATTGCTGAATAGTTATGAATCTCCATTCACCTGTTTCATGAAGCTGTCTGAATACATCCATTTGTGGATGTGTACAATATAATGTACATTATAAGTGCATATATGCATTATATACAAATACATATGTATTCTGTCTACACACACATTCTTCCAGATGGATAGTGAAAGCTCTGACTAATTTATAATCACTGAAGACTATAGGCTCAAGCTTGTTTCAAACACGAAGGAAGAACAGAAAGCCCTGAAACATCCGATAATTACTGACTTTAACCACATTACACAAATGACAAATTTCTTAACTATTTTAATATTAAATCAGTTTCTGTGTAAACTACTTCCTTAAGGCTTCTGAAACAGCCCCATAACTTTTATATTGCTATATAATTTAGCATAAATTTCAGGTATCTTATGTAAAACACACATGCTGGGTTACTTTGATCCCATACAGAAGTTATTTCATCTGTCTTCAGTGTCAGTTGTATTAATTGCTTACCTAAAGAATTTGAAGGGAAACCTTTGGCATCTGTAAAAAAACAAGTTAGACTATGTACTGCCAATCTGACCATAATCAGAATTCTTACAGAAATGAAAGCCAGCAATTTCTGAAAACCCCTAGCTTCTTTATTGCTACACAAGTTTATATGACATTACAAATTAATTACTACATCTGATTTCTGATTATTTACGTCATATGGCTGATCGTGGTTTTTGTTTCGGCTGCTCTGTTTTAACTGTTCTATATCAATGTTCCTGCATGAGCACACTCTTCACTAGAAAATACATATGAAAATGAAGAAAAATCTGAATGAGTGGGTTCTTTGATGTTTAGTATGTCTTAATTCTGAAAATTTTTACTGAAATTGGTCATTTATATGATTTTCCAACCCGCCTTAAAAGTCATGCACTGATCTCTGTGAAATGTCTGTTTTTTCTCTCAGGCTATCTTTTCCACTTCCTCAACATCTCCATAATGGACCCTTTAGAGATCTGAAACACAGAGTTATATTTGAACCCTCTTTCTGGTGTCAAATTTCACTGAAAATAGCCAACACAGAGGGATGATGGCCATAAAGAGAAAAAAACAGGCCATGAGGCATAACCCTTGTTTTCTCAGGAAAATCTCATTGAAATACTTTTCATAATCAACACAAAATTACTGACCACTTGTATAGATAATGTAATCCTCAATGAAACTTCAAAGAATGGTTGCGTACTAGTGGCCTTCTGTTTGTTTGCTTTGTTTAACTCAGGAAGTCATACTCACTTGTTCCATTGATGCTATCCGGTCTGGCCTTCATGACTTTGCAGAACTGTTTCCTATACATTTCTGTCCACCCAGTTTGCTTCTCTGGACTTTTTAAAAGTGATAAGAGCTTGCCAAGATCTTTATCTAGAAGAAATGAAAAATAAGTGTTATTCTGTAATGGTAATCTTGGCTCTTTTTATTTTTTTTAAACTTACCATGTAAGCAATAAGAAGCTATTAGTTACAGAGTACCACAGAGACGAGTAGATGCATTCAGAAACTAGGAACCACTTCAAGGAAGAACAGGAAAGTCAGATGCAGCCGAGAGCCCTGTCATTGCCTGGAATTTTTGGCAGACCTCATACCTTAGGAAGAGAAGACTAAATAAATATCCCTTATCCTATGACAATTAAACTGGAGAAGCAGTCCTAAAGCTGATGATATTCTGCTTTATGCAGAACAGAAATATTTATTCTACTTACTGCTGGCTTTTGAACATTTAAGACACTACTGAAGCACATTTTATAACTCCGCTGAAGTTATTACTCCCCTGTCCTGAAATTATAAGAATTTTAAAGAAAGTAGTTTGGTATTTCCATATAATTTCACCACTCTGAGAATCTAAAATATAGGCAAACATCCTCCACCAAATATTACTGGTTTAATAATAAAACCATGAGATGGCAGCACTATTTTGTAGAACATGAAGTGAAGCATGATAAAACAGCAACGTATCAGCACTCCACAGAAAATCTTTCTGTGGCAGGTTTCCTTCAGATGCATCTGCTATGGACAGATACCATGGCATACAAGTGTATGGCTTCAGGTTGCTCGATATACCTATCGAGTAAATTTTGCGAAAATACACTGGGCTGCCCAGGCTATGAGAATTTCTATAATAGGTTTGCTGATCATCTCCAGAGTTTACTAACTTTAGTACAAGGACTTAAAACTGGGACAAAAGGTTACACTAAAAGTACACTTTTGCTGTGACTGAAGCATCACCTTGAAAGTTTTACATTAAGAGAAGCTTAGAATTTTCAATTGAGTTTTCTGAAGAATCTAGGTGCATCCAACATGCTACAGCCCAGGGCCACAGGCTCTCTGTTGGTGCTGTCAGAGGCTGCAACAATTCAGGCATTTTCTAACTTCCGAATGCTAGACTTTTTTACCTGATTACTATCAAAGCACAGTCTTTTGGTACAATTGTTATAAACGAGGCACAAATGTATCAAGGATAATGTTTCAGCTTGCTTACAAAACAAATTTGCAAAACAGTTTACAAAAAGATTTTTATGAAAGATTCCTTTTAAATGCAAAGAAAGAATTTAAAAGATTTCTCCTTACAGTTACTTTTACCTTGTATTAAAGACACATTCTCTCTTTACAATAGGGAGGCATGCCTTCAAAATAAAAATTGCCATTGATGCAATGACAAAAGGACAGCATGTTCTCTTTGGCTAAAGTGATTTTTTTTCCTCTATTTTCTACTAAGTTAGAGGAAATTACACATACTTTCCAATTTTCTAGAATAAAATATCACAGGCTGAGGAAGTAAATTTCACAACTAGCTGAGTCTCACAGAGGTTTGAAAACAGAAGAACCATAGCAACAAATGCAGAATCAGCATGTGTAATCATACACAAAAATGTTAAGTTGGCTTTCAACGATATGATGCCTGCACTTAAAGCCTTAAGAATTTTTTCTTTAAATCAAACATCTTCTGCAGCCAAAATGTGTATCTTGGAATTCACACTGAACAATAAATATTAGCAAGCAAACATGACACATTATGACACAGCACACAATAATGCATGCAAGGCAGCAATTAAAGGAATGCATACATATGCTTTGTCAAAGCATAAAGGAAATAATTTCTTTCCACATGCAAGATTTGTTAAAAAATGCTAACCTATTGGGAAGGGCTGACTGTTCAAATTCTATTTTTCTGAAGGCAGAACAAATTTCAAGTTCAAATGCCAAGTCATTTTATAAAGTAATTATATGTAAGATAAAACTGATCAAACTCCGTTTTCTAACATGAAAACCTGACCCTACAAATTGGAAACAACCAATTAGACTGACAACTCCGATCCCAGAGTACTTGGTGCTGCTGTGAAATATTTTCTGGTAAACTTCAGAGGAAGAATAAAGGTGGTATCTGTAGTAAGGTAAATGCATATGCACTCACTTGAGCTGTGAGCAATCTCCTTGTTGTGGGACCATACAGTTCCGATCATTATAAAACAATCATTGACTATACTATTACTACTAACTATTCACCAAGGTGATGAAGGTTCTTCATACCTTGCAAAATCTCCTTTGTCCTGTTTCTACATTTTGGAAAAAAAACACTACAGAAATGAATTCTATCATGAAGAGAGACTTCTGATTAAAGATTCAACATCTGTTTGAGCCAGTACACAGCTATTTAGAATACATGCTGTTAATTTTCCTTCTTTAGAATATTTCAGTCTTTAGTTGTCCAATAAAACTTAATGGTTTCCACAAACAAAATACTGTTTTCACATTACCTTATTCTTTTAAGCTGATTAGAATATTGTCAACAGAATTATGATATTGCATATAATTTATTTTAAGCTAAAGACCTTAATGGTTTATAATCAGTAAATTGTATCCTTGTCACTAGAATTTATTATATGACACACAGTATTTTTTAAAAGCTGATTATAGTAATCTAATTATTATAATTAATAATTATTACAAATTAATTAACATGAAATTCCTTTGTCATCCTCAAATAACTAAATCCTCAGTTAGTATCTTTCCAAATAACATGCACTGATGCTTAGACCAGCTTACGTGAGCATGAAAATTTAATGTGACGAAGGATTTACTCTTACGGTATCATCAGTAGGATTTCTAGTCCTTTCTCTGCCCTTTTCTGCTATAACAGGTGAAGGTTGAAGAAAATCTTAGAACTGCAAAGCAACACTCCTCTACAAGTTAAGTAGTTATTTCACTTCCTAAAGGATTGTAGTAATTCAGTTTGGCAGATGAGGATCAGGGACTACAAGCTGAGATTTAATCAGTCAACTTACCAGAGACCAGGGTGAAATTTTTATTCCTCTGAAGGAAATAAAACTACTAAAAATAATCCCACAATAATTTCAAGAAAGTAAGACTTCAAGACCATGGCCCATCCATCTCTGCTGCCTCCCCCTGGCTTCTTGATTTGACCCCTATTTTTTTTTGCACAGTTTGTCTCTCTAATATTCTTCCTCTCCCGCAGGTTTTACAAAATTACATCTTTATTTTGTGATTGCTGAAATGCACACAGCCTAGTATCTAGCAGCATCAATGCATCCAAAATCATAGTGTTTAAACATGTAACCTTTTACAATGTCAATTTATGCTCCAACAATAGGATAAAGAAATAAAGATTATGGTATTACGAGTCTTTCCTGAAATTTTGCTAAAGACCATGGACCACTGTATTTGCCTTAAGATTCCTATGGGAAAGTGGGAAGGTGGTCTTTACAAAAAATGAACTTAAGCAACTCCAAATATGTACCAAATAAAACTCAGACAGATATGTGTATGCAAGTCTGCAAAAAGTCTAGAGAAGACACAGAATCCAAGAGTAAATACTCTCAGTAAAATATGACCTATTTATCACAACTGCCAAGTCAACACTTAATTTCCATTTCTGTCATCAGAATAGAGACAAGCAAGCAAGCTACTGAAAGCAAGAACTCATTTTTATATAACCAATGTTTGTTTGTTTGTTTTATTTCCCCAGTCAAGAAGGATACAAGACTTAGGATTCTCAGAGTGCTCACAGGCATGTTCAAACTCAAATAACAGAAAAACAAGCTTAAGATCCATGCAGCCAAGATACTATAGCATAACCATGTATTTAATATATCCATTCTGTACTGTAACTGGTATTACACTGTAGCAACTCACAGTATCTTATTTTCTTATGGAACTGGTCTATAAAAAACCTACAGTTGCCTGCATGCATGAAATCTGAACCACCATACCATAACTTTCTGCAAGTTTAAAATGATCTCATTCCTTAAAAGATGCTTCTTTATAATCATTCAAATAATTCTTCAGCTAGCTTTTATGCAAATTCAAGAATAAATATTACGGTTTAATACAGTTCTAAAAAGTTTAACTTTTAATAACCTACAGTGTAGTTAATATTTCAAGTAAAAAAATCATTATTTGTAATACTAATTCCTGAATAACAAAGGACTATATCACTCCTTGAAAATCACTTAATAGTTCTTCCTCAAATTATCTTACTGAAATAATAACTGAACAATTAAGACACAAGAAAAGCAACAGGGTATCTTGCTGCAGTATAAACAGGTGGAAATGGCATAATTAATTTCCACATGTAAATAATGACCTGCATAAATCATTTGAAGTTTCACTATAAAGTATCTTTGACAGAAGTGAGCCATTAATATACTGCTATCCAATAGTTTTCCAACTCTAAATACTGGCTGAAATAATTAATGCATAGTAATACACAAGCCAGAAAGTTTATTTTTCCATATGTTCTTTCCTACAGACACATATATCATACCGGCAAATGTCTAACATCCACAACATTTGCAAAGAGTGATGCACGACAGATTTTCCTCAAATACAAATATACTTTTTGGTTAAGTCTACCCATCCAAAGCATCATCATGACATGGAGGAATTACTCCACTACTCCAATGTACTCATTAATTTTACCAGGGTAAATTATGATAGCTTCCTTTTTGATTCAGTGAGGCAAAATCAGTGTTTGTGAGCACTACATCAGCACAGAACAATAGAAGCAGCCTTCAGGCCTTGGTGCTGGGAAACACATGTTCCAGACACTCTGCAGAGTCAGCACTGCTCTGTTTTTTTCTGACAGAGAATTAGTAGTCCCTTCTCTTCCCCCCAAACTGAACAACCAAAAAGGTGCCAGTGTGGCATGTTTACCACTGTCCTTCAAAAGAATTTAGAGAGGGAAGAAAAAAACCCTATTTATCAGGATTTCTTCGTAGAATACTTCGTCCTTTTCAGTGACCACCCCTCATATGCTATGTTAAGTTTTATCTATGGTTTCCATTACACTAGATACATTCACAGGCTACATGAGGTCTAGGGCTGTGGAAATAAAGCTTCCTGTTCCCTGACCTCAGTAGGAAATAATCTTTTCAGCAAGCAACAGCCACACTAGTTTCAAAATATTCAGTGAGTAATTTCAGAACAGCAACTTCCAGTAGTTGAGAGACACCACTGAGACACAAAGGTTCTGTTATTGCATCTGTCTTTCAACTCCATCTAAAGGGAGGGTCAGAATATAAATATGTTCAGAAACAGCAATATCATATCTGAGTGCACATCTGTAACCCCTTTCTTCCCCACCCCCCTACCCCCCAGGCATCTCAAATGTTCTACAGACAAAAAAAAAAAAAAAAAAACCCAAACAAACAACTCAAGTTATGTTTTTACAGCTGACATCAAAATTACATGATGGACACAGGACCAATTTTTAAAGGAGAAAGAAAAGGTAAGCTTCTCTCCACGTGTCTATGTCAGCTGGGTAATAAAAGAGGAGGTAAATAAGAGGTCAGGACAGACAATAAAACCTACAGCTACAGCCTTTTCAGCCAAAGCAACTGTACATTCTTTAACATTGTTAAGAATCTAGTAGTCTTAATTATTCATGTAATAGAAACACCCCACAAAGAGAACAGGAATGATACTGCACAGGTTACACAATGAAACACCGCAGCATGAACTCTGAATGCAGACAGCTTCAGGAAATCACAGAAACATTGTGCTGGCCTTCAAACCCTGGAAACAGGTATAACAAAGCAGTCATGCATTCCCACTCATACGATGTACAAGTGTTTGCACGGCTGCACGACTCTTGCCATTCAGAAGTCTGTGTGAACCCTGCCCATCTCTTTGCACTGAAAGAGAATTAAAATATAACAAGTAGTTGTCTAAACCGTTTTAAAACCTCTAAGCAAGTTGTGTAGGTAATACACAACATGAATTCTGAATATTTGCAACATCAAAGAAGATGTTCTTAAAACCGACAATGATATTTTC
>NW_010112961.1:0-9552 GCF_000699245.1 Pterocles gutturalis | reverse complement strand
TGGAGGGGTGTGCAGGGGAGGGCCGGGGGCAGGCGAGCCGGGGGGACACCCCTGGAGGGGGCGCAGGGCAGGGGGGAGCACCCTGTGCCCCCCACAGCAGCCTGAAGTGGGTTCACTCGCAGTGGTGTCGGAGCAAGGAGTAAAAGCGGAGCTGTCACCCAGGTCCCAGCGTGGATCCTGCTCACCCACGGGCAGCTGAGCTCCCCGCCCTGTCCCCTGCTTTTAAAGTGGATTTCCAGAGGTGCTTTAGGCTGGTGAGAAGGATCCACAAATAGTCATTGTCCCTTCTCCCAAACAACAACAAACTTACCAAAATCTCCATGTGTTTAACAGCTGGCAGCATAATTTAGTCTCTGTTTGGAAAAGAAAGGTGAGACCCTACCCCTGGGACAGCTGCAGACACACCAACAGTGGTGACAGCCCACCTTGCTCATAACCATCCATGTCACCAAATACAGATGGCAGTGAGGACAAGGAATGAAACACCAGGTATCAGGCTAGCCCAAGCACTCCCTTTTTCCAGCCACATCTGTCCCATCTCCTAAAGACACTGTCCCAGCAAGCCCTTCCCTGCACTGACCTTGAGCTGCTGAGGAGCTGCAAGAGCTGTGGGGTGAGACCGTGCTGTTGGCTGTGCTCTGCCCTTCGAGAGATCTGAGACCCACGCCGAGCGCTGGGGCAGAGCAGCCACAGACAATAGCAAGTTTTAGAGTCACATAGCACAGATTTACAACTTGGACAATCTCCCCATCAGTGTTGCTACAAAGTAGAGGCACAGAGAAAAGCATATAATATATTAACTGCAAGAAAAGCTAAGGATGTATTTACAGGATGTAAACTACAAAATACCTGCAGGAATAGGTGAGAAGGACCAACTGCCCACTATAAAGCCAATTACAAAAGGCTTCACTTTTATTCAGCCACAGGAAGGGATGGGTAGTTCAGTAAGGGACTCTGACACGACTCAGAAGTGCCACTTGGCAGAACTAGCCCTCTAAAGCTTTTATTTTCTTAAAAAAAAAAAAGTCAGATTTTGAAATTGTCTCAAGCTGGATTTTCTTTTAAAGCTAAGCTTTTAAACTACCCAGTCACGCTTTCAAGGTTCTCTCTGCACAATTAAGGGTTGGAAATTCACATTTTCTCAAAGCAAAACCAGAGGCTTTTGTTTTGTGGTTTCTGGGCAGACGAAAGCATCTTACAACACCCTGTAGTAACAGAAGGGAAAGCGTTAAGGCAGCAGTGGCAGCTGCCCATAGTCTTCTATTTTACAGTGTTCCAGGATTTACTAGCCCAAATATGTTGTAACTGCCCTAAAAGGATGCCAAGCTCAGGATCATGTAATTATTTACTTAGCAACTCTTCCTAATTACATAGAGCAGTTGCGACCCAACGCTACACTTTGTTAAATGCTAATAACTTATGCAGATGTTGGCATTTAAAGAGCCTTTGTTGTCTAACATACCCACACCATCTAACTTCACAAAGCACTAACATCACGTGTGCACAAAGGCACCACCCAGAGCTGGTCTTATTTCTTCATTTTGGCAGAAAAAAAAAAAAAAGCCCCATTCCCCGTGAGGGCTGAGGCAACATGAGCAGAGGATTCCGCTGCGCCCAGCCAGCAGCACCCAGCCTGGGGCTGACCTCTAGTGGCCCAGCGCGGCTAACCTCCCTTCCCAGTCTGCACCAGTTCACATCTTTCAAGGGAGATGTGGGACCCAAGTACACCCTTGCAAGGGGTAGGTGACACTTCAGAAGTGGAAAAACAGGTACATTTGCAGGGCCACTTAGTTCAGATCCTAGGTACTGCCACAGAAATGACAAAAAAAGCTCAACACCAAAGAATTTCTCAGGGAAATGTTTGTCTTCATTTCTTCTCCAGACCTTACAGGTGAGAAAATTTTGGGTACTGCAAATAGTGAAGACAAACTTGACACATCTCATCCCCCCCTCAACTAGTCACTATGTGGTGGGATGTTCCTTTGCTATACGCATATGTATAAAAGACAGACTGTGCTGGTGCACACCGAGTATGGCAAACTGGTTGTTTCTAAGTAAATTTCAGGAAGAATTCAAGGCTCCACTGATATTTTGGACCTGGACAAAGCACCTAAGTGACAATGGTTTAGTAAAAAGACTGGAGGGAAGGGGAAAGAAAATCCAGTGCTCCAGATTTCCCTGTTGTGTGGCTGGTAACTGTTCACTCAAGCCTACAGGGTCTTAACATTTGGTGTTACAGAGCAGGCTGAACAAAGCTGAAGAAACAGAGCACGTGAACTGGGACCACTGAAGCCAGCAAATACTGTTTCAGCCTTCATAAAAACCACACTGAACAGAGTCCATCACCTCATTTTTCCTTTGGTTAACTGGAGAAGCAATGCCCTTGAAGGAAACAGGGTATTGCTGCTGCTGCTGCAGACAAGCCTCTAAGGCTCGTTGGACTTTCAACAAAAAGTTACGCTTGCTTTACATTTCCCACTCACCAGCACCACAGAAATCAGAATAACCCCTTCAAAGAACCCGGCTTTGATTGTCCAAGTTTCTTTCCTCATCAGCAACCTAGCAAGCAGATGTTAAGCTAATAGCATCTGACTACATTATCATCAAAGATAGGGAAGGAGGATGCCTGTTCAGCCCATCAGAAATAAAGCCTCTTTAGGCACAAAGAAATAGCAATACCTTCACCCAAGAAAAGATGACTGCCTCCTGAATTTGCCTGGAGTAGCAGTAGTACCAAGAAGAGGACAGGAGATGGTCACACTCCTTTATGAAATAAAATCAAAGGCACAAGCCTCCAAAAACGCAAGTGTGTTACACCCTAGATAATGGCGATTTCCAAGCAACTGAATTATGCCACGTTTCTCACAATAAGAGCTCTCATCACTAAGCAATCTACAGACTCTTCCACCAAACCGAAACACAAGGATTTTGAAAACAAAGTAGAATTTACCAAGTGTTAGGTCACTTAAATATAGGCAGGTACGCTCTAAACATGTTCACTGTGTCTATTCTGAGCTTAAACTTTCATGCTTAAACTAAACTGTTTGTCCAGATTAAATAATGAACATGAGCTAAGATGCAAAGAAGTGTTTTTATTGCAAGCACAGTGAGCAGGGAGTGGGTTGCATCTCACATGTGACCGAGGGCAGATTTAAACCACCCACCCTTCTGTTTTCAGTGCTCATTGTTGTCAGGTGTACATCATTTCTGCCATGTGAGACATTTTCTTCGGAATATACAAGTAATATTCCATGTATCCCGAAAGATCTTCAATAGTCACATCATCCACAAAGGCCCTGGCTTGCTCAGAGCAAGAGCGTGGAGAACTTGAGAGAGTTCTTGATGGCAACATCTGGGAATGATCCTCAGAAACTGTTCTTCTATCAGGTTCCAACGGGAGGGTGTTCTGCAAGCCAGAGAACTTGTACACTTCCATGTCTTGCCACCGTTTACACCGACAGGCTTTATCTGCACATGCACATGGCTTATTCACGTTCAGCTTGGACATGGATTGGAAGTCAGAAAGCTCCGTAGCCTTTAGGCTTGCTTTGGATACTAGCGACACAGCAGCTGGAGAGTTCTGGCTGTTCTCTGATGCCAGCTGTGTAACAGAAGCTCCCAAAGACTCAACATCAGCTCCTTTCCGGCCAACATCAGGAGCAATACTGCATCGTTCGTGTGCACAAGCCTCCCTTGGGACTGGCCTCCCAAACCCACTGCTGTCATCTGGGGCATCAATCTGGCTCTTGTGCGCTAGCTGGTTGCACGTGGAATGGGATTTTGTGCTGCAATGGACAAACTTTGGAGGATGAAGAATTGGAGACTTGGAACGCCTGCGACGCTGGGTTCTCACAACTCCCCTTGAAGGCTTCTTCATTGACCTACCAGGGAAAGATACAAACAAGAGTGAAGATTCATTAGAAGACTTATTGCTGGATTACAAATAACATTGGGTAAAATCTCTGCTGCATTTATGTTGCATGCAAGAGCTTTAAGCTCAGAGCATTTGCTCAGAGGATTCTGCTGTCTTAGAACTTGACTTCGTTCTAGTCAAGCAGCTGTACAAAATATAAAAGGAACATCTGAGAAATGAAACCAAAAGTGCATGCTTTTAAGGTTAGACAATGAGTACAGCATGTGAGATAGAACAAAATAACCTCTAAGAGAAAGACAAAGCACAAGAAGACAGCACAAAACTAATCATTCAAGGGCAAAGGGTGGTTTTGTTTCAGTAGGAGATGAGTGTGAAATTCTGTATAGACACTCCAGAAATCAATTATTTATTTTAATCCAGTTCCCAAGGCATACTGACAGCTTCTGTGATGTCAAACAGTTATTGAAAGAGATGTATTCACGACTGTCCGATACAAAAACTGCAATTCACATTTATATTAAGAAACATCTATAATGTTTAGAAACCCTCAGCTGAACAGCATTTCCTTTCACTTCATATAACTGTAAATAAGAACAATAGTCACCTATTAACAGAAAAATGTGGTGTAGAGTATTTTAAACAGCCTCTTTAATAAAGAAAACTTGTTTCCCTTGTGGAGGGGTGTAGTTACTAGAAAACTTGTCCATTTAGAATTCCCTTTCAATGCAGTATCATTCAAAATAGTCTGATAACCCCAAGCTTCTCTTACCCATGCCAGGTTTCCTTAGAAGTACACACGTTCTTAGGTTTGGTTTCATCTGCCACAGTTCTAACTAGCACTCTTGGACTTGTCCCTTCACCCACAGAGAGAGAAGCAGATCTGCAAAAGAGAGAATGAAAAGTTAACAGCCTAGACTTGTTAGCATTATGAATATGAAAAAGCTTACAAATCCTCTTTCCCAGAAAAGATTGCCACACATCATTTACAATATGTCTTACAAGACCTGCCCAAAAAGACCCAAATCAGAAAGGTAGTGTTTACACATCTCCAAAGTTTGTATAACGGGCTCTTTCACCAAACACGATGCCACTCAGCACCCAGACTGCAAATCCAAACCGCACACGTCAGTGACGAAGCACGCACAATGGCTAAATCTCAGTGTCCCGGGAGAGGGGAGGGGAAAAAAACCATCACTGCAGAAACACGTCTCTTTTTCCAGAGACAAATAAGCCATTCTTTCCTAAAAATAAATGTTCTTTGGACATGAATAGACTTTGTTTAACTGAAGAACACTTAAGCCTCTGTCTAGGACAACATAAGCTAAAACTCTTCATACTATTACAACTTCAATCACTTGAGCAACAGAGTTGTGTCAGATCTTCAACTTCTATTCGAGACAGAGACTTCAGAATATTTACTAATCTTTCTGGCACTATAAATTTGTTCCAAACTCCTATTTCCAAGGAGCTCTGATAATCCCAAGAACAATTTTTCCAAGTTGTGACTTCACATATTATGCTGAATTCACAAGGAAATTATCTTCCAACATTATACAGATACCTTTTTTTTTTCCCCCCAGATAAAAATGATCACTGCCAACAGCAGACACATGCTGCTTCTGTTCTGCTACCTGGGACAGAGAGGGTAAGCACCACCTGTCAGATCTCCCACGAATCAAGACAACACAAAACACGTTCTTTCCCATTTAGTGATTTTGGTTATAAATAGGAAATTTGTAAGTGACAGCAATGAAAACAGTTTGTGTGGGAATCATGCACTGAATCTAACACTCTCCTTTACTGGCATGGAAAGAACATTTCTCTCCTGGGAAAAGATGGGAGTTTTTTCTCATGACAGGCGGTCAGAGCCATGACAATATACTAACTTCAACAGCAGACTCCTAATGCTACGGACACAGCCTCTGACAGCCACATTCACGCCACAATTCATTTCAGACACGTTGTTAACTTCTGACTATCACTAAGTTTGTTTCAAGCCTGTTGGGAGCTATCAAGGATCAAACTCATTCCTTCAGAAGCACAGAACTGATCTCAGTTTGTTTAACCAGAACGAAGGCTCTCAGCGCCTAGCCTTTTGGAACTACCTCATTCCTTCACATTTAACAGTAAGGGTGTTCCCTTCCAGTCCGTTTGCAATACATTAACTCCGTACATCCCTGGGGTGTTACTTACCCAGCTGTGTCAACTCTTAGCTTTTTGAATGCCATCTGCAGGCTTTCCTCTTCTCCATCCTTAGCTTCTGTTTTCATTATTGGGATGGCCAGAAGTGGATGGAGTTACCATGCGCTGCTACAGGCAGAAAAGAGACACGACTGTAAGAACCTTGGTAAAAACATTAGTTGCCCAGCAGCATGATAATACATGAAAATAAACTCAAAATAGCACACTGAGCACACAAAGCTGAGGTCATTCTAGTAGAACATTTTTGAAAGTTGATTCAGACCAAACTTTATGATACCCAAGAATGGAACAAACAGTCTCCTGTACAACTGCATAGGTGAACTCACAATTTAAACTAAAATTTGGTGTCAATAGCCTCTTGTACATCCAGTACAGCTTAGACAGACTCTCCTATTTGCCTCAGAGTGTTACCAGAATAACTCCAGAAGAGGTGAAATGCAAGAAGAAGTGCCACCATCAGAAAGAGGCAACTTTCTACAGCTACTATTTCTGACTTTGGGACTTGATGTTATGTACACATATACAAAAAAACACCAAACCAACAGATTTTTCTTAAAACAAGATAAAGTTTTAAGCTAAACATTTTTTTATCTTATGTTTAGATCCCAGCAAGAGTAGCACACTCCTACCTGGACGTGATATTCTGGTTGCAAATAGCTATTCAAATTTTCTGATATCAGAGGAAGCTCTTGCACAAGTACAAATGCAAATAACAGTCCAAACAGCAAACAATAAGTCTTGTTTTAAATAAAAAAGGGATTGATAAAAACTGGCTGACGTATTTCTTTATAATCTACCCTGGCCATCATTTAATCTAGCTACAAAGGAATCTTTCTAAATTTGATGCTCTTCTGCACCGTACAGTTCTGCAATCACTTGCACATCCTACACCAGCCATGCTTCTGCTAAAAAATACTCAAAGGTTTGCTTCCTTAGCATGGGCTTTGCTTTTGCTGAGCAGCAACTACCAACAGCAGCAAGTCTCAGTTCCACACCAGACCCCCTCAAGCTCAGTATCTGTTGAAGTTTACCTGGCTGATTAACCTGCTTCATTTAATGCTTTTGACTTTTCCTGCTTGGGGACAAACAGGGCCATTTGTTGTGGGTGCTATTACTGAGAGAGCCTTTGGCCACACCGCAGGTTGCGACATGATCTTCTCAGTCTTTTTTATTTTAAACTACACGGTTATCATACTTGTACAATGAAATGACTGCTTTGGTAGACAAGGGGAGAGCAGTGGATATATTCCACCTGGACTTCAGCAAGGCTTTGGACACTGGCTCCCATAAGATTCTCACAGAGAAGCGGCTGAAGCACCGACTGGACGAGCAGATGGTGAGGTAGGCTGAAAGCTGAACGCTGGGCCCAGAGGGGTTGGGATCAGCGCCACGAAGTCAAGTTGGAGGTCAGTAACTGGTGGTGTAGCCTGGTGTACCCAATGCTGGGTCCAGTCCTGTTTAACATCTTCATTAGCGATCGGGATGATGGGGCAGAGTACACCTTCAACCAGTCCGCTGATGACACCACACTGGGAGGAGTGACTGACACACCAGAGCGCCATGCTGCCATCCAGAGGGACCTCATCGGGCTGGAGAAAGGGGCGGATGGGAACCTCACAAACTTCAAGAAGGGGAAGTGCAAAGCCCCGCCCGCGGGGAGGAACAAGCCCGTGTGCCAGGACACGCTGGGGGCCACCCAGCTGGAAAGCAGCTTTGCAGAAAAAAGGCCCTGGGGGTCCTGGTGGACACGAGGATGGACATGAGCCAGCAATGTGCCCTGGTGACAAAGGGATTGACAGGCCGAGGGAGCTGATCCCTCCCTCTGTTCAGCTCTGGTGAGGCTACAGCTGGAGTGCTGCGTCCAGCGCTGGGCTCCCTGCTCCATGAGAGACACGGACGTGCTGGAGAGGGTCCAGCGAAGGGCTGCTAAGATGCTGAAGGGATTGGAGCATCTCTCCTGTGAGAAAAGGCTGAGAGGGCTGGGACTGTCCAGCCTGGAGAAGAGAAGGCTCAGGGGATCTCATCCATGTACACAAGGGTACAGAGAGGACAGAGCCGGGCTCTGCTCAGTGACAGGACCAGAGGCCATGGGCACAGACTGAAACACGGGAGGTGCTGTCTGAGCACAAGGAAACACTTCTTGCTGTGAGGGTGGCTGAGCACTGACACAGCTCGCCAAGGAAGGCTGTGGAGTGTCCCTCCTTGGAGACATTCAAAAGCTAGACACAGCTCCGGGAAATGGGCTCAGGGTGGCCCTGCTTGAGCAGGGGGGTTGGACCAGATGACCTCCAGAGGTCCCTCCCGACCTCAACCATTCTGTAATTCTGTATCTTCCTGAAGCTCTAAGAATCCATTACACCTCTCCAAACTCAGCTCTGGCAACAAGAACACACGCCAAGCACTAACTCTACCTAATAATACGGCAGTAACACCTACATTAGTACTGCTTTTACCAACTGAGCACCAGCTTTTTGGTAGCATGGAAAAGAAAAAGTCTTGGTGAAGAGAGAGGAGTAATGAGAACCTCTTCACCTCAGTTCCTTAAGCAGATACAGGGTGGGAATTTCTGTTCCCTCACTGGAACTGGAGGTGGCAGCTCTCCCTGCTGTTGTTCCGGCTGCTGGCTCTGCTATGATTTCATCTGGATGCCCTGTATGGCAGACAGCTATTATGACACATGCAGAAGGATAATGAATCATAACAACCTCAATGCACATGTTGGCCAGTGAGTCAGAGAGCAAGTAAACATGAGAGAAGGAAGCTAACCCAGAGACTGACACCACCATGCTCACCTGAGCAAGTTATTATTTCAGATACTCTCTCAGTTAAATACTACTAATCTGGTGAAACATATAGTCCCTACTTCAGAAAGTTTTCTTCCTTGACCCAAACAGAAGGTTCTGTAAAATTAAAAATTCAGTCTACAACCTTTTTTTCTTAAAAAATACCAAACCTTTGTGTTATGTAACCTCAGCGAGAAAATGACAGAACATTATTAAAACACTGTACCTTATTCAAAACCTACTACCAGCTTCAGATGAAATATTTTACCATGCTGCCCTTCACCACTGACACAGCAAACCCGCAAAACAACAAACTGATTCAGATAAAAACCCATTCACTCTGTGAAAACCAAGTGTAAGCTTAAGCACTTCAGACACACCAGCCAACTAGCACCGATAGCAACAAAAAATGACTTACTGTGAAAAACAAACAAAATTTAAGCTGGCCTCAAAACACACACTGAAACTTACAATCTTAATTTCCTGGCAGAACACACATCCCTCCTTCCCCATCTCCAGCCGTTCCCCAGCAGTGCGGGACTGAACCCAGCTCAGTGCCTGCAGGCACCCGCCCCGCTCAGAAACCTCCGGGGGCACCAACTCCTGCCGGTGGTCTCATGGACGGGAACGTCGGGGGATTGAACGCCCCGAAACCCCCACGGCCAAGGCCCCCGGCCCCCAGAGGAGCGAACC
>NW_010112960.1:4878-5160 GCF_000699245.1 Pterocles gutturalis | reverse complement strand
CCCTTGGGGTGGGGGGACCGAGGGGACATCACCCACCGAGTCCCTCTGGCCACTGCCACCCTCTTCGGCTGGAGGACACTGCACACCATCTACTTCAGCCGTACAGTAACCCAAAAAATCACGAACCGTGCATTTATTTTAGTGTGCCACCTAAATCCAGCACCCGCCACTGCGGCTGGGGACTGGCAGAATTAGCTCAAGGAGAGGAGGGGACGCGGGGCCGGGGTCAGCGCTGCCGAGGAGCCCCATGGACCCGCACAGCGACAGCCCGGGACACAGGGG
>NW_010112960.1:0-4812 GCF_000699245.1 Pterocles gutturalis | reverse complement strand
GCACGGCTTATTGGGGCGTTGGGGTTGTGGGGGTTTGTTGTTGTTGTTGAGGTTTTTTCCATTCTTGTGATAATTTATCAGATTGCCCAAAAGCCAATACCCTAAAGAAATAAACAATGTGGCTGAAAGCCCTGAGCTAGCTTAGAGGCTAGTAACATCCAAAATACCCAAAAGAGGGTAAGAAATGGGAAAAAAAAGAGGAGGAAACAGATGTCAATACAATCTCGAACACAGGAAGTATCAAAAATTGGTATAGGAAGCTGAAGACTTCAGGAAAAGAAGTTTTTAACAATGGTAAGTGCAACAGGAAGCAGCTTTGCAAAGGGCAGCTCGGCGCAGCCCCGGGGCCAGGCACGGCCGAGCCCCCCGCGGCGGGGAGCATTTTCAGGGAGCAGAGGGTCCAGCAGCCCCAGCGGAGCAGACGGGAACACTCGCAAAGAGTCAGCATGAAGGCACAACTCCGAAACCATCAGCAGAAAAAATAAGTCATTAAAACAATATGATTTTAAATTAAAAGGCACAAACGACTTGAATGCAATGGTCTTAGAAAGAGCGAGTTCACAGAAAGGATCGCGTCCCTGCTGCTGATGGATTTCCATAAACATTGCAATAACGGAGAGATCCCGGAGGGACCAGAGCAGCGGGCAGGCACCGCAGCGTGCGGACGGGAGCTCCCAGGGACCCGCCAGCCTCCCGCTCGACACCAACCCCTGCAAATCCAGGGGAAGGATCGCACAGAACCGAGGGTTTTAAAAGAGAAACTCAAGCTACAGATCTGGTTCCATTCTTCCAGGTGCTTACAGCAATGCTGACAAAGACAATCCTGTATTTGCATGAAGCTGTGATTTACCACCGCACACCCTTCCTGCCAGTGCTGAAAGGGGGCTACAGGAGAGCTGGGGGGCTCTGGATCAGGGGTGCAGGGATGGGATGAGGGGTGATGGGTTTGAGCTGAAAGAGGGGAGATGGAGATGAGATGTGAGGAAGAAATGTTTTCCTGTGCAGGGGTGAGGCAGTGGCCCAGGGTGCCCAGAGAAGCTGTGGATGCCCCATCCCTGGAGGGGTTCAAGGCCAGGCTGGATGAGGCTTTGGGCAACCTGGGCTGGTGGGAGGGGTCCCTGCCCATGGCAGGGGTGGCACTGGGTGGGCTGTAGGGTCCCTTCCCACCCAAACCAGTTTGGGATTCCAAGATTACCAGCCATTCCCAGAGGATGAGGCCAGAATCCCGGGAAAGGCTGGAAGGTCAGAGCTGACGAGCAGTTCACCATCAGTCCTGAAGCAGAAGAGCTCAGTGACCCTCAGGCACTCCAAAAGCCCAGTCGACAGAGTCAGGAGACGGATTCCCAGGAAATGCACCCGTGCCTGAGCCCAACCACAGCATGCTGCCTACAGCCTCTTTTTTTCATTTTAAGAACACTGGGTAACGAAGAGCCACAATAAATGGACCCACAAAGAGACATTTAATGAGCATTATGTGATTAACCTCCCAAAAAGAACACCAAGAGATAACAGATTATAAAGGAAACTTCTCAGGGAATAATGTTCAGGTGACAAAGTTTTATTTAGTCCAATCCAAGGAAAGAAGCGACAAATGGAAGTTAAACCAGAGGAACGCAGAGGAATCAGCGCCTGGACCAGCGACCGAAGGGAGCAGTGGGTCGGGCACGGCTGGGACGTGCTGCCGTGGGGGTGTGGGACCCCAGCCCAAGGGGTTTCAAGCCCCAGCTGGACAAAGCCTTTTGCTGCTGCCTGGACGGCAACACCGACCTCGCCTCCAGCGGGATGCTGCACCCGAGACCCCCACGGTCCCTCCCGACAGGGTCGGCTCCGCCACCCGGCACCTCCTGATGCCTTCCAGCCTGACCTGCGGGTCTGCCAGGGAAACGCTTCGGCCAAGCAACTATAAAGCAAAGTAGTGGGGTAATAACATGAGCTTTACTGGTTCACCGTAGGCAGCAACGTACCCGAACAGGCGCTCCAGCATCGAACCCTGTGCTTGAAAAACTAAACCCACAAAACCCAGTTGGCTGAGCTCAGCAAAATTTCATGAATTTTCTCCTCGCAAGAGGAATACACTTCAGCCTCAGCCCTCGCCTCTCCCACCACCGTTTCCCCGTGCCCTCCCACCAGGAGCTCCCGAACACCCCCTTGCAGCCCCGCTGCACAATCTCTCACCAGTCACCCCACTCCCAGCGAGAGCTCCCGAGGGCTTGGGCAGGGTCTCCCACACCCGGCTCTCGCCTGCGCCAGCCCACGTCCCCCCATGTTATCGCAGACTCTGTCCGAGTGAAGTTCACGCCGTACAGCCCACCCAAACCCCTTCCCCGAGCCCTGCAGACAGCTGCGGGAGGAGGCAGGGCAGGAGCGGGCCAGCAGCTCTGTGATGGACGGGAGGAAGGATGGCGAGCTACAGAGCCTCCACTGGAGCCGGAGTCACCAAGCGCCGGAGGCAAGGTCTTACTGGAGGCAAATCCACAAGGAAAACAACAACAAAAAAAAAGATGACAGCAAGCCAGCAGGTCCTCAAAGCAACAGCGCTAATGGCGCTAACGGCACACATGGGAATCACCCCGGTGCCAGGGAATGACCAGTGCAGCCCGGGGAACTCACCGCAGCTCCTCGCCGGCCCCCAGAAATCAGGTCGGGTTAATGAGGACAAACACAAACGAGGGGCAGCAGCACCACAGACCCAGCCCAGAGCAGCCCCCAGAGCAGGAGGCGGCCAGCAACCACCAGCAGAGACCAGAGGAACTCTCCCGTCCGTCCATCGGTGACAAACAACAGCGCGGGAGCGGCCGGGCAGCTGCTCCGAGGGGGAAAAAGTGATGGAGAAACGACCTGGGGGACAGAGCGGTTTGTGCCTTCTCGCACAGGTCTCCACTACAAACAGCAAAGAGGTGTCTCGGACAAGAACCAGCGGCCAAGGAACACACCTCAGCTCTCAGCAACAAACCAGTGTCGGGTTTGGATCAAGCCGACCCTGGAACGCTGAACTGTCCGGAACGACCGCAGCAGAGCCCAGCCTCGAGCTGGGACAGGTGAGAGCAGCACCCGCCTCGAAACCCAGCCAACAGAGGATTGCTGTGGTTCCCAGCCGTTAACAAAGCCACAACTCCGGAGTCCCCGAAGACGAGGCACATGGGAGCTTACTGGGAACAAACGGTGTCAAAGCAGCGGCGGCTCCTCCTGCGCCAGTAACAGCCCTCGGGCAGCGGGGATGTTCAGCATCACTCACCAAGCACTGCTGACTGTTCCACGGGTACTTTCAAAATTCATTTAAGGAAGGACAAACCCACTACGGGCTCAGAACAATAGTGATTTTGTAACCCTTCTGAGAGCGCTCACTGAAGACAGCCGCTCAGACCGAGACAGGTACCAGCGGGGATCGGGCACGGCGGCTCCCCGGATCAGCTCCGAGCGATATTCTGATGAACCAGCCAGACAATGCAAAGCGTGCTTGGTAAAACTGCAGGTGGCATGAAAACAAGAGGGCCTGCAAGGATCAGAATCCCCAATGGCTTTGTCAGATGGAGAAATTGTCTAAAAAGGATTAAACTCCAAAGGGGCAGGGCAAGGGTCTGCGCTCGCACCGCGTTAACCACGGAGGGCGGCAGGTTAGGCAGCAGCTCTGCAGAAAAGGGTTTGGGGCCAAAGGGGATCACGAACCAACACCAGACAGTGACAGCAGGCTGCTGAGAAAGGCAAGCCCGGGGCTGGATCACACGAACGGCAGAGGAGGTTCTGCTCCGAGCTTCCCCCAGCGCCGGCCGAGGGCTGCACCCAGCCTGGGAACTGCTCCCCAACGAGGATGTGACCAAGGGGACAGTCCAGGGGAGCACGGAGGTGAGCCGAGGACCAGACAATGTCACAGAGCCCTGAAGGTGTTCGGCCCAAAGAGGAGGATCCTGCTGCAGCTTTCAGGCACGGCAAGAGGCTGCGGCAGAAGGGAAGGGAGGGATCTGTGCTCTTCGGCCTCGGTAAGCGGCTGAAGTTGGGAGCAAAGAAGATTCAGGTTGAACTTTCCAAGGAACAGGACAGTTAAACTCTGGAAGAGATTTCACAGAGGTCACAGATTTCACCACCCAGCTTGGGGTGCGCTCGATCCCCCTGTCCATGTCACTGGCGAAGGCATTAAACCATGCTGGTCCCAGTACAGGCCCTGGAGGGACACCACTCGTTACTGGTTTCCATTCAGACATCCAGCTGCTGCCCGTGACCCTCTGGGTGCGGCCAGACCGCCAGTCCCTTGCCCACCCAACAGCCCACCCGTCCCATCCACCGCTCCAGCCTCTCCCCAGCCTCCCGGGAAGGCTCCGGATGCACCGCCACCGACCGGTGCGCAGAGCTGGGAGACCTGAGCTCCTGGTGACCCTGGGCAGGAAGGTGGGGAAACGATCTCCCGCTGCCCCTTCCTGTCTCACGAGGCTGGTCCTGCCTCACAGCAGACGCTGGGCTCTTCTGGACCTGCCAGCGACACCTCCGGGAACATCCTGGCCACAACACCTCGTCCGTGCTGGCCCCAAACATCCTTTATCCTCTGGGTCTCCTGCCAGTCCTCTGCTGCTCCGTCACCGGCCTCAGGAAGCCCATCCTCCCTGCCCACCCTCCACTTTGCAGGTTTTCAGGTGCCTCACGTGGCCGTGCCCAGAGCACCTCCTCTTCCCCCTCCACGCTTCCTCCAGCCGGCCTCGTGTTCTCACTCCACACCATCTCCAGCTCTGGGTGGATGATTCATCGCTCTGCCTTTCTATTTCTGGACTGTCTCCTGTCCAAAATGAAGTCTCAGCTTCTCTGCCCCTCCAGTGTCCCCGC
>NW_010112959.1:0-24076 GCF_000699245.1 Pterocles gutturalis | reverse complement strand
ATACGCACAAACACGTCTGTGTGTACAGATAACACGTGTGTATATAGGCATGTGTCACATCTGTGGTGGGGTGCCGCCGTTCGCAGGAGGGGTCAGCGAGGTTCCTGCCGCCAGTGAGCCCAGCTCCCCACCGCAGCCCTCCTTCCCCCAACGTGTGGCTGGGCCATGCTGGGAGCGGGGTCCCGCTGGGGCTGCGGAGCGGGGCTGCAGCCCCCCCAACCCTCCACGGCAGGGACACAGCGGGCACTCTCCCTTCCTCCAGTAAAAGTTGGTTTTCTAAACATCTGCGCACATTCATGGGTCTTGGTCGTGGCCTTCAGGTCCTTGCGGTGCAACACTGGGGCCGTGTATCGGGAAGAGGTGTCAGGGAGCAATCCCCACCGCTGGGATCCAGCACCAGTGGCCGCAGCCACACGCGCGTTTAAAGCTTGAGAGACTCGAGTTGCTCGGGGAATTTGGGTGAGGGACGTTTCGGCTGACAGATAGATCCCTTACAGATACAACAAAACCCTTCTAAATATTTGTTAGAGGAATGTTTCTGCAGGAGCAACCCTCCCCATCTCTGCAAACCAGAGCCTGCCAGTTTTTTAGTAACAACATCAAGTGCGGTGGGATAATATCAAGTGCGGTGGGATAAGAAACCCACTCGCCGGCAGTCAGGGGTGATGCACAAAGGCGGTTTCCTGGGTTCAGAACCGAATATGTATTGGACAGAGCGCTGCTGCCTGGCGTAAAAGCCCGATGCTACTCAGACTTATACCCAGTGCTGCTTTGTGGATTTTTAGCCTCATTTCTTCGCCAGAGTGAAATAAATAATCCTGGATAATATAACCCTTGCTGTGTGCCACAATCCTGTCCAGATATGTCTTGCTATGTGTGTGCGTGTGTTTAAATAAATATATAAAAACATACTTCAAGCAGGGCAAGGAGATTGCTCTATATCACAGGCTGCTCCAGTAGTACCACTGATGATGACTGTTATAGTGGTTCTCCAAGAGCATTTGTTTGGACAAAATATATTCTTGAAATAAACACCTTGAAATACCATTTCAGCTGAAAGACCCTTACAGCAATGGAAAGAAAGACTACATTCATTGACATTGTTCTATGTTTTCCATGGCTTAAAGGAAATCACAGCCTGGATGTGGCCTTATTTTTGTTTTCTTGTACATAGTGAGAAACAAATAAACAGATTTTTAAGGGAAACAGGGACTTTTACTGCCACATCTCTCAGAAAACAAAATGGTCCTGCCCCAGCATGACACACAAAGTCCAGAGATGCTTCCGTTGTGATCATACTGAGAGCTGATGAAGAATTAGCAAGGGTTAGAAATGTTAGTGGTCTGGGCTGTGTAAGCACAGCTCTACTAGTCGTTCCGTTAACATGAGTTTCATTGGCCCTGGGATTTTTAAAGAGAGATTAAGAGATACAGCAGCTCCCAGATTATAAGAACAAAAAGGTCAGGGTGATCATCCCTTCTGACCTCCGGCGCGTAACCCCAGGCATCCCAAAAATAGCTTTTGCTTCAAAGATGGTATTTCTTTCAGAGAAGCATAGACACCTGAGATAAAAATAGCCCTGATGGTAAATCCACCCCTGCTTTTGGCAACTGCTGCAAACAAAGCCCCACATTAAAACTGAGCTCTCCATGGAGTGTTTATTGGTTTGCCTTCAGATTTGCTGTAACTTTGTTCTCTACGCTCAGCAGCCCATTATCTCTGTTTTATTTCCAACCTAGGTATTTATAGCCCTCTGATCGAGGCATCCTTTAATCTCCTCTTTGCTGAGCTACCGATACCAGCAGCCCTAATCCTTCACTACAGGGCAAGTCGTACCCTCACCCTTGAGCAGGAGCATACCCCGCATCTCTCCGTAGCTGCCGGAGGTGTCACCTCCCACGGGACTTGGCCACAAGGGAGTAAGGAGCCCGCGTGCAGGCACATGGGAGATAGGTGATGGGTGACGGCAGTGCAGGGGCATGGGTGAAGAAGCACCTGGCACGAGCCCTGGCACCGAAAGCCTGCTGGGTCCTGCCTGGGAAGGAGTCACGTTTCTCCTCCCAGGGAGCAGTCACTTCCTTCCACAGGATGGGGGGGGGGAAAGTTGGGGGACATGGGGTGGGGAAGAAGGTGAGGGATAGGCAGAAAGCCACCATGATCATGGAAAGACATCACGCTAGGATGAGCCCAGTGCTGCCTGACCCCCGCGTGCTGCCTTACGCGCTGAGAGCATTGCGTGTAATGAATCACCTGCCACACATGTGATGTAACATGACAGTGTTAATAGATCTCATTATTATCCAATTTCCTAGGGGAAATGGAGGTGTGGAGAGGTGAATATTATGCCTGGGGCGTACTGGGACTAGATTGCAGGAGGCCTTATGCTGCAGTCCCATGCTCACGTTACTAAGCCATATAGGAATCAGGCACAGCTGGCAGAAGCACCCATGGAGGATGCTGAAGAAAGCCCATGGGGAGAGGACGAGCTTGCAGGGATTTGCCTTGCCCATAGCACTCATGTCCTGACACAGCAAATGGTCTCCTTGCCGTGTTGAATGGGCTCTCGTTCAGCTCCCAGGAGCTGCTCTGGGATGGTCTCTCCCACTGTCCTCTTGTGTAGTAGCCGACGGGTTTATCAATTTGACCCTTGGGAGGCTCTTTCCTGATGCCCAGCTGTGCCGTTCTCCTGCAGAAGCCAAAGCGCCAATGAGGGATTTCCAGTATCCCAGCATCCCCACTGCAGCCTTGTCCCTGCTGCCCAGGCACCAGCAGTGCCAGAGCCCAGCCTGGCCCTGTCCCGGGACAGCATCTGCAGCAGCCACAGCAGGACCAGGGCTTGCGTCCCACTGCTGACCCTCTTTTATTTTACTCTAAATTAACACCTTCATGATGAATAGCATTTGGCAGACTTCTGTTTCATGAATTGGTCCGATCCCTTTTTGAATCCATGCAAGTGTTTACCCTTCACACAAACCCCGGCTCAGCCCCGCTTGCAGTTCTCTTTCTGATCTCCATCCCGCCTCAGGGTTCGTTTCTTTCTCAAAGAGAGTTCAGAGGAAGCTTAAGAGACAAATCAGCTTTACAAAGCATTCCTCTTGTAGGAGGAACAATTTTCAGAAAGCTTTTCTTTCCCCACTTAAAATTTTTTTTAAAAAAAGAGGAAACAGCTGAGTTTAGTGGCTGGTTTTGATATTTCCTTGTGTTTAACACATGTCCCTTGCTATGGAAAAAGAGCAACAGCCACTGGAGGCTTGCAGTCCTCTGTGACATGCCCAGGGGTCTGGAGAAGCTGATGTTAAAAACTGGACTTCATAACCCAGCTACCTGCCGGCAGCAAGCCTGGGGGCTGGTTTTGCCTCTGGTCTTGCCATCTGCCCTTGTCCCATAAGCTTGTACCACTCCATGGAGAGACAGCAGGGAGCTGAAACATGAAAGACTTGGTCTTTTGGGGGAGCCAAGCTGGCCTGAGGTGACCCAGCACCATGGATAATTGGTTAGAGAAGGGAGAGTAGGTAGGTAGAGCATCACCTCTGCTGATCCATCTCATTTCAGACCATTTCTTTCCCTCCCGGCACTGAAACTTGGAGATGCCGCCCAGCAAAGTGGAGCTCTGAAATAATCTTTGGTATTTAAACAACTATTTTCTGTTTTGTGACAGCCACATACTGTTCCAGCGTTCATGTCGAACAGGCTTTCTGAGTCAGATGCAAAATAAAACGACACATGGTCCCCTCTAATGTTATCATCAGAGCACGTATGGTCCTGTGATCTCACTGCAGCAATGAAGAAACAGTAAAGGCTCTTGGCCAGGTTTCTGTGCTGCTCTAAACTGCATATGGCCCCAACAGCAGCAGCTCATTCACACCACACTGCTCCTGTCTACATAATTAAATAAAATGACCCCAAGCTAGAGTGGCTTGGCTGGGCTCACAGCCACGCTGCTAAACACCCTGCATCCCCAAAAACACATGGCTGGTCCAAAATGCCCCCTCTGGCTCCAGTGCATCTCCTGGCCATGCCCAGATCATCTTCTAGCCATGGGCTGCCAAGTTCAACCTGCCAGGATACTGCACCAAGTCCTCCTCAAAACCTCGGAGATACTCCTCATTCCTGGGGGAGGACCTGTGTCCCCAAGGAGTGTCCTCACGCCTCTCTAAACCAGCCGCCTCCCCCAGCTGCGAAATGGAGGTTGACATTGCCTTTCTTGTACAGCCCGTAAGGTTCGGAGGGATTCAGACCTACACCCAAACTAACTCCATCAGGGACCGATACCGGCACTGGGCAGCTGCTGGTGCCACAACGTGCTGCCGTGTGTGCCTGCGTGGGTAATCACCGTGGCTCAGTGCCACGAGCTGTGATTAAGTCATTAGTCAGACTGCAGTTGTGTGAAAATTTTTGAGATTACAAGTCGATGCTGAGTTCCTTTTTGGAAGGGTTAAGCAAATCAATATTTAGTGCTGGCTGACAGGAGGTCAGAGTATGTCAAACACAACACGTGATGCCATAACCTAGAGCGCAGCCATCACCCTGATCATCAGACTTTGGGTTCTTCAAAAAGAGCATGATAATTCCTCTGGCTCATTACAAACTCAACCTTTAGTCCATTAAGGATTCAACCTTAAATCACAGTAAAAAAACAAACCACCCCAAGCCTGGCAGACAGTCCCTCCTTTTCCATGCCCAGCAGTGGGGATGTGCACCTGCACCTGCGCTGCGCTGCGGCAGAGTAACGGGGTGGCTGTGCAATCATTTGCAATCAATCAGGCCGATCGTGTGTGCCGATTCAATTATGTTCTTCCACCGGTTCTTAGAAATGTAATTTGCTTTAAGTTAATAAGCAAACATCTACCCTCTCACAGCATATTTGCAGAGATGTAAAATCAAGGGGCACTTCATAAGGGCAGAGAGGAGGGAGGGATGGAGCTGTTGCACCAGCACAGTGCTTACTGAGGGTGCTGCTGGCTGTTGCATTGCAGTCAGCCACCCAGATGGACACATATCAATCCTGCTGATGTACATTAATTAACAATGAGGGATGAAAACTGCAGTCCTTTCAGAGGACCTCCCTTTGAAGACAACTGCAAAAGAGGAGTTTCAGCAGCACATGAAGCCTCCTGCTGTCCCTCCGCTGAGGCTGGGATTGCACCCCACAGGCTCTGGGGTATATTTCATTGCTTTTCCTTGTGCACGGGTCAAGAGGGAAAGTTTGTTCAGCATTTGCAGTGATTTCCCCACCAACTGTACCCTGCTAGGTGCAGTCAGCCCTCCACCAGCAGCACCCCAGGAGCATATCATGGGTGGCTCTGATGGGACAAGGTGCTTGGCTGCTGCTCAGCCTCATGGTGGTCCTCCCATGGACCATGCAAACACACATCTCAGCTTTTTCAAACATCCACTCCTAAAACTAAATTTTTTTTTCTTCTTCTTTTTCTTCTGTTTGTCTCTAAAACACAATCTCTGAAGCTGTCGGCTGCAAATTCCCAGAGAGGCAGACCTGGTAGCATCTCCCCCTCACCCAACCCACGATGCAGCCAGCAAAATGGAGAAGGCAGGTGTTACTTCAGCAAGGCATATTTAAATACATAATTAGGCGAAATGAAAACACCATGCGTTGCTTGTTAGAGCTACTGTGTCAGTCTGGAGGGTGAACTAATAAGAAAATCAGTACACAAATATCAGCTTGTGCATGCTCCCAGTGCCCATAGGATGGGTCCACTTCACAGGTGACCTCCACAGCCCCTTTTACACATGAGGAAACTGAGGCAGAGAAAAACAAAGGGGCTTGGCCCAGAATATCATCAGCCAGCACAGGAGCACGAGTGATGGACATGCAAAGATGGTGCCTTACCCATCTTTTAAAAGGACTGGCAAGCAGTGGGGACACCTGTAGCACCCATCTCCCATCCAGATGATTCAGACTGCCCTCTCATACCCTCCTTTGAGAGAAACAGCCACTGTCCCCTTGCTGATTTACTGCTTACAGACCAGTCCATGCCCTGCCCAAGTCCATGCTGTCTAGCCACAGGTTAGTTGAAGAAACAAAGCAGCTTTTGAGTCCTCGAATCCCATGAAAACACATAAAACCACAGATGTCTATATATTTTTGTTTGTATTCAATATAGGCAGCCAAAGTGCCTTTTTCTTTTTTTTTCTTTTTTCTATGGTAAAAAATCCTGTGCTTTCTGCCTGGGAACTCATGTACCAGAATGCCCGTTGTAGCTGTGATTTAAACCACATGAGCTGGCTGCGTGGTAACAGAGTAATAGTCTTTCCTCAGCTTTCCCACTCAGAAAATATGATTAACATGGTGTCTTCTGGCTGGTTTAAGGTTTGCAGTCCAAGGAAGAAGTTACAGGGAAGGAGGCCACCATGCGATCTGTCAAAGCGAGGTTTGTTTAGCCATTGCTCAAGGGGGATTTGCAGCCAGGACCTGATTAGAAGCCCCACCGGGGTCAGGCTGGCATGGCCACCTTCGACCCTTCCACGCATTCTGAGGGTGATGAGACACCTACAGCAAGACCTGTATGGCCTGGCTGGGACTGGACCCACCAGGTCTCTCTGAGTATCTCCAGTGCTACCGGAACGGAGGCTCAGGCACCACCAGTGATGTGGGTAATATGTTTGGGGGAGGAACTGAAAGGCTCCTACCAACCACAGAGGCATTGGGCAATGAGCTTCAGAGATTTTATGCCGAACACTTCAAAGCCCTCATTTTCTCTGCTTGACTGAAGGGTTCTCTGGGACACGGCCGGCAGCAGCTCTTGTTCTTTCTTCTGTAGACCAGCCAGTACCTGTTGTGTTTGCCCCTTTCCTTGGTTTCTGTTTCTGAATCCTATCACTGGTCTGAGGTTTCTTTTTGCTTTTAGGGACACTGCTGAATTTTGAAGTCAACACTTGGCCATTCATAGCCATATTTCATTCCTGGACTGATACAGCTGATACCAAATCCTGGTGCTTTCACCTAAAAGATCAGAATGTTTCCTGCTGCTGCACTTTAATTTGCATTTACCATTACTGAACTTCATTTTACATGATCTTGTCCTTTCACCTGGGAAAACTCCCCTCTTGCAGCCCCTCAGTTTTACTTGGGCTCGCCTGAAGTAAATCACTATGATATACTGGTGAGGAAAAAGCCTTGCTCTGAATATTATCCAGACGATGAAGAACACCACGCTCCCAGGCTGGTGTCTGCAGGCTCGGGTTATGACAGCTTGTTGCAACCCAGAATGAATCAGAACTGTGAAAGCACAGACTCACTAACAGGAGCCAGCATCCCACCTTCCTAGCAAATGCTCAGCCCTGCCTGCCCACCACCCTGGGCTCCGGTGGCTCCATCAGGTCCTGCATGATCCTGACAAAGATGCAATATTGTTCCACCCATCGCTCGTGGTTTTGCCAGGACCCCATCACCTAATAGAGTCTAATGGCTTGGTGATAAATGGCACCTAAAACACACTAACTGTGGTATAACCCAAACTCACCCTGCTTCCTCTGTGCCGGCAACACCAGTGCTCCTTAACACAAGTGACCAACATGATGCCCACCAAGCCAAGGTTCACAGCCATGGGAAACAAGGCTTTCCCAGCAGGAAAACTATGAAATGGAGGGGGAAACATGCTATTTTTAAAAAACTCATACCCTGGTAGTGCAAAAAGGGGAAGAGAAATTAAACTCTCTGCTTGCTAAGTGCCTCGTGAGTCACTCAGATACTAAGGTGTGGTATCACAGCCTGCAGAGCTCGGCAGATCCACCCTTGCTTCGCTGCCTCCACGGTGGGAGCCAAGCAGTTTTTCAGGGCTGGGAGTGACGCTGTTTGCGGGTACAGCTGATCACCCAGGGAAAATGGGCTTTCTCCAAGGCCACCTGGCATTGGCAGACCGGCAAATCCCGGTGGGAGTGAGCCGTGCTCTGACGCAGCCTGACCATGCCAAGACCAGCTGCTGCCTGGGTTCTGATGCTGGCAGAAACCATCACTTGTGTTGCTTTGGGATTGGGACACACAGACACCTCCAATGGTGTTGTCTTGCACCACCTGATGCACCAAAGGCAATAACAAAAGCTGCAGAAGCAACACAAGCAAAATGTTGGAGTGGCCAAAAGGAGGATTTTTCTGGCTGCATGCTCGTAGCAAAGCCAGGCTTTGACCTCTGCAAGGCCGGGAAATGTAGGTGCGGTGTCCACGCCTGGATCCGGTGGCAGGAATTTTCCCTACGTAGCAACAGTTGTTATGTAGCAATAATACTTGGCAAGTTTCAAGGCACTTGAGAAATATTAATTAATCTGCACGTCAGCCTTGTCAGGTAGGCAGCTAAATATTTTCATCTGCGCTTTATGGCTTGGGGAAGCAAGAACAACAACAACAAAAAAATGAAGCAGCTTGTCCATTGTCACAGCAAGAGCAGCTGCCAAGATGCAGACAGCACTCAGTGACTGCATCAAGATGAGAGGACTGGTGCAAAGGAAAACCAGCACACCCATAGATAGTGCATCAGGAGATTAAAAGGAAGCACCTTTTTTTTTCAATCCAGCGAAGCAAGCATCCCATCAGATAGACTTTTCTGCTGCTCACACTGGCATTTCACAGCTCAGTTTAATTACACTAATCACTTCGATGATGACTCCCAACATTCACCTTCATTAGCCACTGCCGGCCACGCTCAGCTGCCTCGATTTCAGAGCTATCAATGTCTGCTTTAAATAACCCATGAGTAAAATCAGCTGGGAGACAGTGTGTCTGGGCTTTCCTCTGGCATAGCCTGCACTGAGGTGGCTGGGAATGCAAGACCAAAGCCAAAACTGCAGTTTAACCCTGGCTGAACATGGGCATGACCTTTTTCTGGATGTCTTTGGGAAGGGAGAGCTTCTCTCTTTGGCATTGAGAGTGATGACCTAGTGGAAGTGGGGAGAAGGGACAATGTGCAGGGAGGACCAGGTGAAGTCAGGAAGTTCAGTCCATGGCACCATCTCCCCAGCTGGCTCGGGGGTGGTGTCGTTGCTACAACTCCTGTTGCATAAACATGTAGCTGATGCCATGAACCAGGCCCCAGCCAAAGGGTATTTTTGCCCCAGCACCCATTTTCCCCAAACAAACAGAAATTCAGGTCACACTGGAGGTAGTTGCATCCTAAAAGTGGGAGGTGTGACAGCTGGAAGGGCAAAGCAAAAGGCAGAAGGACAAGTGGTGCCGCAGCCACTACTCAAAGCATAGGGCTGCATGGCCAGAGAGCAAAGCTGGACCCTGTCTCACCCCCATGAGAGCCACTGAGGCCACCATCGCAGTCACACTGCCCTTCCTGGCAGTGTACTTTACTTGCCCTAAGTGAGGGTGAAATGTAGAAAAATCACAGAATCCCAGGCAGATCGCAAAGGCAATTAGGCGGTGTGATGCAGCTGCTTCATTTTTCCTTCCTTAGGGCTTAATGTGCTGTTTACAGCTTGCTGTTCACATTTTACTGGGTACACTGCTCGGGGTACACAGAAACAAAACTTTTAGTGATGCCATTCATCAAAGCAGAAGAATTTGAGCTCTGCAAAATAAGCTGCAGGCAGAGGTGAGATACTGTTGCTTTGTAGTTAAAGATGCTGCAGCAATGCTAAGTACTGGCTGCCACTCTTATCTGAGGGATCCCAATTATAATCTCTGAAATGCTGAAGAGGATGATGATTTCAGCCTGGCAGGAAGCAATTTCCCTCAATACTGACCACAGTCCAAAAGCCTTTCTCTGCAGTGTTTCTTTATGAAGCTATTATTTTGCAAACTAATGCCTACAATAAATCCACTTGTGCAGATTTTATTAGCAGGGACCAGTCACTCATTAACTGCCATGGCATGCAACACTTGTTTAAAACATAGGAAGGCACCTGTGTATAATCAATAATAAATAAAAAGCATAAGGCTTTTACATTGTAGAAGTGGTATCATTTTATCATGGGAGTTAAGATAATAGGCATGAATAATGCTCTTTGTGCCCACAGCTCTCCCAAATTCCTGGTGGGATGCTGCGTTTATGAATGATGCACCGGGTACGGCACCGCTGCTCTGGGGTAGTTGGACACTTAACTCTCACTGCACCTTTTGTAGTTTGCCATGAGATAACTGAGGTTTTAAAAAAAAGCAACTAAGGAAGAGGTGAGGCAGCTTGAGCATGAAGAATGGGATTTAAGTACTTCTGCATTTCATTCAATTTTTATAGTTGGCGTTTTCCTGACTTTGAAAGTGCATGGAAAAAAGGTAACATTAAATCCACGTTCTTTGGGAAAGAGATGGCCTTAGTGGGTCCTGAGTACTCTACCTTGGAAATCCTTGCTTTGCATCAAGTCAAATTTCTCAGCGCTGGCTCTGACGTGGTGTATCTGCTGTATATTTTGGCTGGTTTCTCTGTTGTGTGCCTTGGTTTTTGCTGTGACACGCAACACAAGGTCCCTTAGGAACGCAATGGACTTTTGCACTCTTGTTGAGAAGGATGTTGTCACTGCAAAACCTTCCCATGAAGCCAGAGGAGCGCTTCTGAAGGCTCCTCTTGGGGAGCACACACCCTCCTTCCCACAAAGGCCATTCCCTGCCTTTTTTCTGCTGTGAAACCACATGAACATAGTTCTCTTTGCTTTGAAGGTGACCTTGGCTTGCCGGAGCAGATGTTGCTGGTGTCAGCACTGGTGGGCAAAAGCCACCCTAGAAAGGGACAAGGGCCCCTGGGCCAGGCTGGCCAAGCGAGGAGGCACTTCTGCCCCTGGCAGGGTCCTGCGTGGCAAAGCAACCACCTTCCTGAGCTTGTTTAAATGCTGTTTCAAAGGCAAGAGAAAACTCCCCCAAGTCCTAAACACATATGAATCTGCACCCCGTTGCCACTGCCCCTCCCACCCGCTGCAGTGCTGGGCAGGACTGCACCCCGCTTCGCTGCAGGAAGGGAAGGAGTACACGATGTGTGTGATGGACGTGATGTATGCCACGTATCAGAGCCTTCTGGCACTGCCAGTAAAAACCAGCAGTTGTACTGGTTCCCAGGCTGCAGCAGAGGAAGTGGCAGAGCAATGGGCAAATGCAGGTGTTGCTCGCAACCTGGTGCCAATGGGTATGCAGAAGAGAGGAGAAAACAGTATTTCTCTTTGGTAGAGGCTACCCAACCCCCTCTGGCACTGAACGCTGGCTGGCGGGTCCGTTTACACCGGGACAGGGAGGAGAGTATGCGGCATCCTCCTGGCTCGGCCCCAGCAGAGAAGGACCGGGGAGGGGACAGCCAGCAGGGCATCAGCCTCATCCCTCCCCACACACTGACGCTTAATCCAGCACCCTGCTCCAAGTCCCCCTTCAGAAAAGGGGGAAGAAGGGGAAAAAAATAAATAGCTGATGGAGGCTCACAAATGCCTAGTTTCTGTAGGTCTTCCTGCATATGTATACAGATTTTGATACAACAGACACACTATTTTTAGTTTCCTTTGGGGTATGTTTGGGAGCGAGCCCTTAACTGTTGCTGTGCTGCTATAGAAACCGTATCCATGTACACTGACATGTTTACAATTGTTTTAAACGCCATAAACTTTCAAGGGCAAAGTCGAGCAGCTTATTTCCATTAAAGTCACTGCCCTGGTGTGGGTTTCCTTTACCATTACATTTATTAATTTAGGACCCTTCTCAGCTTCATCCGGCCCCCTTTCATTTCAAGAAAGGCTTGCCAGCTCTCGTTGCCACGGTGCTTGGCAAACCCAGAGCAGAGTGGTTGCAAATCTGGCTTGAGGAAGAGAAAATGTTTTTGCTAGCTCTCCCTGACCTCAGCTATAAGAGAGGTGTTTAGCAGATACCAGGGTGATGGTGCAAAGCTCGCCCATCAGGCATAGCCACCTGCCCACTGCCTCCCAGAGCCAGGCAGTCCCTGCAAAGGGTTGTTCAGCACTTGTGGCCTGCTCACATCTAACTGGGACAGCAGAGTAGTGGTGTAAGTTTCTAAAAAACAAAACACAAGAAAACCTTTTAGCTTAGGCTTGGTGAAGAAAAAAACCTTTTTAATTTTTTTTTTTTTAAGATTTCCTAAAGGTAGGCTTCCAAGTTTCTAAAAAACAAAACACAAGAAAACCTTTTAGCTTAGGCTTGGTGAAGAAAAAAACCTTTTTAGATTTCCTAAAGTTAGGCTTCCCCATCCCTTTCTGCTTTGAAGTCGCAATCTTTCTCCTACAACAAAGATAGAAAAGGGGAGAGTAAAAGGGGTTTTTTTTCCCCACATCCCAGGTGGGCAGCAGATGTGAGAGAGGAATACCACATCCTTTCGTGAATATGAGACGAGATGTATCATTTGAACCAGATGGGGAGCACAGCTTTCACCCCATCCTCGAAGTGACAGCCATCATCTGCAAGGTGGGTCAAGGATACAAGTGAACCTTCTTCTGGAGCACTGGTCCCAAAAGGACCATGCCAGGACAAGGGAGCTCCATCCATGGCCAGGAAGGGATGGATGGCAGGAGACACCTTGGGGTGGCTTAGCACCCATTGGAGCACCCAAACACACACCCCGTCCCTCCTGCTTGCTGTCTGAGCCCCATTGCTTTGGTGTGTTGAGCTGGATACTCTGGCAAAGAGAGGCACTCACAGGCTCAGCCACACCAGACTGGTTTTCCCTGTCTGGGAGCATCCGTAGAAAAGCCCAAAGCAGGATTTGGCCTTCAGAGTCCGTATCTGCTTTAAGCACTGCCTATTTTTGGAGGCGTGAGCTTTGAAATTGGTCCTGTAAAACCCTGTAAGCACTTTGCTAAGCTTAAGGTGGGTTTCCCTGAGTTACCTGAGATCAGTGGGAATCAGGTCTACATTGAAATAAAGGAAACGAATGGGACTTTGCGCTGTGTTTGGTCCTAACCCAATGTAATGCCTCCAATGTTAGCACCACCTGCTTTGCCTCTTTCTTGTGCAAATATGCCTGCACTTACCTGGTTATTAGTTGTCATTTCATCCCTGCCATGGACAATTATTTATGTTTGCTAGGTCACACAATACAGAACAAAACCAACAACCAAATAAGTAACATCTGCAGTAACACCCAAACAGGTAAATTGAGGCCAATGCTGATGGTTAGCTCGGGGTTGCTGTTTGCCTGAGCCAGCAGTTTCACCCTCCATGTGTCTGTGGAGAATGAGCAAGTGGCCATCTGACCCTACGTCAACCTAGGTGGAGGATCCTGTGCTGTGCCATGCAGAAAGCCCCAGGTGAACTAGCTGACCCCCAGATGATGCTCATGGGGTAGAGGCAGTCATGGTCACGATGCTCTGGCCCCTGTGAGTTAAAAATCACAGGAGCCAAAACTCCTATCTTGGCCCAATGGCCAGTTTCTGAGCAGCCGAGTAATGACAGGTTATCTCTTATTGATGTGCTCACTGCAAGGCAACTGAAAGTTGGCAGCCAAAAAAGCCCAGAGCCTGTTGTCTAAAGCACGTATTTGCCTGCAGCTGGATTTCTTACTCCCCCCAAAAGTCCAGGCTGAGGAGGCTTGTAAAGCCTTTCAGGCCATGGGATGTGCCAGCAAACTCATCATGGGAGCTACTTAGAGGGGGAAAACAAGGCATGAAGAAAGGGATGATCCCGAAGGTCCCATCCCCAGCAGTCACGCTGCAGGAGCCCTCTTTCACAGCAAACCAGGCAATGATCCCAGCATCACCATCAGGACAAAACCTGCCTCTGCCTCCTTCTTTCTACCTCACTTCCATGGCCTAGCAACAGGTCCTTCGTGATACTGTGCTGCTGCTACATGAGCAGGACTCAGTAGCGTTGCAGATAAAACAGCCTCGACCCCGGGAGTTTTGACTTTATTTATTTTACTGCCGATTAATACAAACTTCTCATCACCCTTCTGGATACAGAACTGTTTGGGTGCTTAATTGTGAACAGGTTGGGTGCTCATGCATAAATGAATGGGTGCCCATGCGTGAGCTCATCAGGCGCTCATGCATGAGCCATTTGGGTACTCATGCATGAACTGAAAGGGTACTCGTTAATCAGGCACTCCTGCGAGCATTAATTGGTTGCCCAGGCATGGATTATCTGGGTGCTCGTGCAGGTGCTAACTGGGTGCCCAAGCATGAAGTAACAGGGTACTCCTGCATGCACTAATCAGTTGCTCATGCATGAATTTATTGGGTGCTCCTCTGTGAGCTAATTAGCACTCATGGGCAAATGCAGTAATCCCTGCAGTTCATGCCCAACTCGTTCCTTTCTTTGAAGCTCGTCCTTAAAAGCGGTTCAAATACAAATCCATTATCAACTCTACTTTCAACACCATCCTAACCTTAATACGCACAAATTACAAGCTCCACTTTTCCTCCCTGCGGACCAGCTGGAGGGATTAATATGGAAGCAACGTGTGCATACGCTCACTAAAATTTCACTCCTTGCCTCCAAGAACCAGAATCTGGGGGTTAACAGCATCACAGCCTGAACTTTTACCTGTCACCAACTCCACTCCTTGCACCATGAACTAGATTATCAGGGCCAACATTATCAAAGTCCAAACATACATATTTTTGATGACTTCACCCCTTATCCCCATGGTCCAGGCTGAAGGGGTTAATGTTGTAAATACCTGAATGCAATACTTGTTGCAAACTTCATACCTTGCTCCTGAAAAACACTCATCCAGGAAGGTCACATACATATATGCATTGCAAACCCCACCCCTTGCATTTATTACAAACATCAGGCCTTGTCCCTGAAGACAAAACTGAAGTCATTATGACAGTTGGAATATATGGTCATTACAGACATGAGACTTTTTTCCTCTGTGCCCCCAGAGCTCTGCTCTCCCAAGTCACCAACTTCATTTCTCCTACTCCAGCTCAGTACTATGAGCTGCTTGTCGTCCACCAAGGTCTTCCCTTTTACATGGATCACTTGTTAACTCCTCTTTTGCTCATGTGTAAGTTGTTCAGGTGTTCCTGTGTAAATTAACTTAGTGCTCAGGCATGAATTGTTCTGGATGCCAAAGTGAATTTCGTGCTCCTGCATGGACCCAGGACACCTGGCTGCTTACACTCAGCACGAGCAGAGGTTGCACAGCAGCCAGCCTTGCACAACTGACCACGTCGTCAGCATGTCTGCTTTCCAGTTTGGGCTATTTGGTTTCTTCTTCCCCCTTCCCACAGTGCTGCATCTGCAAGCACAGCCCTCACATCCCACAATCTGCACTTCATGCACTTTAGGTCATGCTGTTGGCGTTTCACCAGCTCCTTTTGGGCCCCAGAGCTCCAGTAACCCTCATAGACAGGTGAGAGAAGGACAAGAGGGGATTGAGGTACCAGAGATATCAGATCTTGGGTGATATCTTCTATGGGCACATTACGTTAGTGAAAAACACTACGTGTTTCCAGTCAAATGCAGAGATTTGGCAATCCCAGGGCCAGCTCTGTATTCCTTTAGTCATGCTAATTAGCACTTTGCTTGGCAGATGTCAGTGCAGATGCTTGCAGAGTCATGCTGTGGCCCTCATTGGAAGCACAGGGGTGTTGAAGCAATGCCAAGAAGCTGGAAGGGGACAGGAGCTGGATCCATCCATGTTGGGTGGCACCACTCATGCACTGCTTCCTTCTGGAGCCTGTCCTCCAGCCTGGACCACAGCCAACACGCCATCCGAGGTGCTTGGCATCCAAACAGTCAGCGTAATCCAGAGACACTGACCTTTGATAGCTTCTCAGTGGCCGGTTGTCCAAGTGCAGAAGCTTTGGGGCTGGGGCATGTGGTGCTCAAGTCACCACTGGGCTTCAAAGGTGAGGAATTGTCTCGCTGACTCAGAGATGTCTCTCGTCCAGACCTGTGTTAGAAGGCTGAGGGACCTGGACACTTGGTCCATTCACAAAAAGCTGGTGTCCTTCCAGAAGGGCAAGCTGGCTGAATTACAGCAGGCAGTCCTCGGTACCAAGCAAAGTTAGGGCTGCAGGGTACAAACTCCTCGAGGCTTGGTCTGCATCTTCTTCTGAACTGTGCATGATGCTGAGCACATTGTTCACAGTGAACAATGTAACACAGCAGCTAATTCCCTTAATCACTCCAGGCTGAGTGTGAGCTAAACCCTTCTGCAAAGGGCAGCCTTCAGTCAGCATTGCGACCAGACATGCAACACAGCTTCCAGTTTTGTACGGCTGGTGACAGCACCCTCAGGAGACACTCAACCCACCCTATTGCAGGCACAAACGTAGGGGGCCTGTATCTGAAAACCAGAATTATTTTGAAGCCAGGGTCACCAAACACAGCAGGAACATTAAATTATCACCATGGAGAAGTAGCCTTCAGTGCAAATGATCCCAAAATAATTTATTCTGTAGGTCTGAAAATAGTTTACAGAAGCTGCAAACACATCACATACATAAACACATCTCGTGGCAGGGTTGCTCCATATGAATACCCAGAGATCAATTCCTCCATATGTGAATTGCTCAACAAGTTGCACATCCTCATCTCAACAACATCTACAAAACCTGCAGGCAGAGCATTCGGGTGTGCTCCTGCCTGATGCCACTGGCACCTTGTCTCTGAGCTCACCCATTTCAACAAAATGGGGTCTTTGGGCAGTGTCTGAAAGCCTCCCCCATGACCCTGCTGAGGAAGCCATCGGCCGGCCTCAGATAAGCCTTGAGGACCACCTGGTGCACTGTGGCAGGATATGGCTCCCCTTGCCCCTGGCCACCATGCCCTGCACCAGGAATGCTCTAACTGCCTGGGAATGGGTATTTGGGGAAAGCTGAACGTTAGGGCTAGGTGAGCCAAAAATCAAGTGCTTTTTGCACTGTATATGAAGAAAACAGCTCTAATGGGGAGAGAAGGAGTCATGGTAATAGATGGAAGTCTGAGGGCAGGCAAGGATCTGCTTCCCAGTGCAAAAGGCAGCAGGAAGGGGTTGCTTTGCCTGAAGACAGGATTAGCTGGCATTTCAAGAGGAGGTGGTTGACGGAAGTAGTCAGTAGGAAAATTCACATGCTTCAAGCATGTACTGAAGTTCAAGAACGATTTTCATATGCCTCTGAAATATTTCCCTCTTGACAAAGCCATAGGGAGTCCCAACAATAACCAGAGGAAGAGGCCAGTGCTGCTTCCTGTGGCATCCCTTCAAATAGCTCAGGAGCACGCTGGGAGAAGGACTCGGAGGCTGCCAGAACAGGTATTTCTTGCTGCACTTTCTTCTCAAAGCAAGGAGACCTCTTCATATGCATTGCTACACACACACACACACAGAAAAAACCAAAATATGTGTAAAGAGCATGAAAGGACTCGCAAAGCAGTGGTGGTGGCTATTTACTCAGAGGCCACCAAAAACTAGAAAGTAACAGGGCTGTGAATGCCAAAATAATTCAGCAGGTGGGAAGAGCAAGACTTAAATACTCTGGAGCAAACTCAGACACTGAGAGAGGATTGAAGAGGCCTATAATAAAAGATGAGACCTAAAAAAAAATTGTATATGGCCACAGGCAAATGGTCCCTGCACAGGCTGGTGGGTCCGGAGGGTCCTCACTGCTGGTCTAATACCAAATTTAAAGCTGAAGCCGTTGGACTGATCCAAGCTGCAATAGCAGGAGAGATGCTCCAAATAAATTTCACAAGAAAAGTTATCACTCACAGCCTCCTCAACGCTATCCATCACTTCAACAGGGAGGCAGAGTGAATGGTCACAGTTGAGTTGAGACTGCAGCCACAGGAGTTTATTGCACTGGAAAGCAGCCACCTGGGGCTGGGTATAAACTCCCCAACCCTCGAGATGCTCAGATCCTCTTCTTCCTCCTCTTCCCTCTGGTGCTGCAGGAAAAGAACCCACAACCCCCATCTTGGGCCTAGTTTAACTTTTTTTTATGCAAAAAAACCCAATTTTTTTTTGTTTGTTTGTTTCAGCTCGGGCACTTCTATATAACTTGAGGCAAAGTTGTTTCACTCTGTTTCCAAGTCATTTAACCCCTAAAAAACAACTTTTCCTCCATTTTCAGGTAGGATTGATGCAATTTTTAAAAGCAAAGACCATTTACAAAAGGAAAGATATTTTAAAATATTTTTAAATGTTTAAAAATTTTTTTAATTGTAATAATATGTTTGTTTTCAAAACTACTTTACTATGGAAAATATCAATATAAGCCCTGTAGCATGAAAAAGAAGGCAAAATTATACGCTTTGATCATTTGGCGATTTCTCACTCTTTGCATGGAAACTATTTGCTGGACATGGATGTGTTCTTCATGCAATTTTATTTCTTGAATACCAAGTTCACCCTGACTTTATTTTTTCTTGAAACTTCTATTTCAGCCAGACTCTAACATGGTAGCCGCTGTGCCTGTGCTGCACAAATGTCAGGGGGAGGCGTAAGGAGTTTTTGGGGAGCCCTGTGCAGCTGGTGGGGGGTTTCCCCAGCTCCTTCAGCCCACCGAGCCCGGATGGCTGCTTCCCTCCCAAGCACCAGCATGTGTGTGGGCGTGCGTTCATGCACATGGCACTTCCCTTTGCTGCTTTCTCAGGGCGAGCAGAAAGATTTACATAAAGCTACGTGAAAATGCACATTTACCATAGCGTCACCTTTGCATCCCTACATATACAGCCCCAAAAAGATGCTTTGACTTGCTCTGATGCAGGTGAGGGTCCCCTTTACCCCAGACCAAAGAGTGTGCCTTGGGATATAAAGCAAGATTTTAACATGTGCAAGACAGATATAGCCACAAAAGCATCTGAAAGGCAGATTTCCCTGTGCCTCCCTTGTCCTGAGGGGCAAAACCAAGCCAATTATTGCTGGAGGGAATTCATGAGAGCTCCGTGCCCAGTGCCTCAGGAAACCTCCGCGGCTGCCTGACTGCTCCCACTGGACCGTGGCAATCCCATAAGGGCCAGGTAATACAATCACGTCATTCCCTCAGGCCCCGGCTCAGGAAGCACTTAAGCACTTGTTAAACCTTAGGCATATACTTAAATCCCTGGAGTTTTATTCCCTTAAGCCCTGTACACTTTCTCTGCGTGCTGAGCTGGGATGCTTATGCATAGGGTGGGAAAATGTTGCTTCAACCAGCTTATACTTCTGCTACAGAATCAATATCTGAATGGAGCATCTGTCACAGAGGACACTGGCAGAGCTCTTCTACATGAAAGGGAGCAAGACAGGTTTGGCTCAACCCATCTGCTAATATGATCCATCACTTAAGATCAGACCGCAGACAACTGCCCAGATAGATGCTACATTATTTATTAGAGCAGGCTACTGATATTAAGCACAGGGTCAAGAATGAGGGGGAGTAGACAGAAAAGAAGATAAAAATATAATATTTCTTAACCTCCAGAATAAAAGGACATGAGAAAGAGGGAGCAAACAGACAGTCTGGAGAATGTATGCCTACAGGAAAGACATCAGACATATGTTTTTTATAAATGCTTTCCTACTTAGTGAAGGAAGGAGACCCCTCAGTACATTACATTATGCAGCATTTCCCCACCCAGAGATGCTGGGACTCCTTGAGAGACAAGCAGGTCCCTAAGCACTGCTGGACCCGTGCCCAGATTTGCCAAGCACCGAGACACAAGCTGCTTGTGAGCAGCTAGGGCTTTTTTGATGAGTTTTTAGACACAATGGCAGGATGGGAGGTGGAAACCCTGCTACTGCCATTCAAAGGCAAAGGGAAAGCCAATGGTGAAGCTTTCTTCTGGATGCCTCTCTCATGCCACAGTCAATGGAGTATCTAAACCCCAGCGCACGCACATAGACCCTGGAGGCAGCAGCCTGTCCCTAAGGCACCGCAGCAAGTCCATGCCCAGTAAGCCCTACTCATGGCACTCCCAGTTCTTACCTCAGACACCCCAAAGCCAGCTCCCAGACTCCATCAGCTGCAGCAGATGCAGTCGACAAGAGAGGGAGAAGAGGCACCTGCAAGCTAACAGGTAGTGATACAATGGCAAAGTGACATTATTCCTAGACTTACTATAATAATATAATATTAACAGTTATTAATTATATACAATTATTATTACAGTTGACTGAAGCATTCAAGTGAGGATTCAATTTTTCTCAAACATAGCAGCTGCTGCTGCCACTGTTGCTCCAGGTCCTGGCTTTTTGTACTGCAGCCTGGCTGAGGAGGTGCTGGGTGGGGAGCTGGGGGCTGCAATAGGTGCTGCTCCCTCCCAGGAGCTCTAGGTGCATGGCCAGGGTGCAGCACAGCTGCAGTTCATCCAACTGGTGGGCTGGAGTATTTGGCCACCAGTGTGGAGACAAGGACAAAAAAAATAGGAGCACAGGGAAAAAGCAGCACTGGGAGTTCTTGGTGTATGGTTTCAAATAGTTTTGCAGTAGCTGGAAATAACCGGAGGGTCCTGTTCATAAACAACTTGTGCAACTTTTTTCTTGCATCAATGCAAAACAGATTGGGTTGGAGCAGGCAAAGCTGGAGGAGGTCATGGGGAGCTGTGCTCTGCTTGCTGCAGGTGAGGTGGGGTCGAGCAGGGGAAAAGCCTCAAGGACCGATTAATTAATTAATTGCTGGGGGCTGACTAATTGACTGCTGGGGGCTGGAAACCGGGACAGTTTTCTGCTTCTGTTGCAGGTGCAGCAGGAAAGAGAGATGACCATGGCCCTTGCTTACTCTCTACCCAAGCAGCTGCCTGGACACCAGGAGTCTCAGCACAGCCGGTGAGGACAAGGACTAGGTGCAATTTTTTTTTTTTTTTTTGAGGGGCAAGCTGAAGTCCTGCTTCCCCAAAGGCTGCCAGCTCCTTTAGAGCACTCCTCCAAGCAGCGATGGGTTCCCTGCCTCTTAGCCCCATCACAAGCTTCACTTGGACAACATTCCTGGTGACTTCTACAGGTCACATTGAATTTGTTCCCATCCATTTCTTTTCACAAAACAGTTTGCTCACTCTCCTCCTTCCTCTATATGTTCCTCTTCTCCCCAGTAACGCCCCTACCCAAAAAGCCCAAGTGCCATGGTCTCATCCTGCTGATGGTTGGCTGAAGCACGGTGATATGCCACCAACACACTCTGTTCACCCCATCCACAGCATCAACCACCCAGGTCCCTAAATCTGCCTTGTGGGATCCTACCATCTCACTATGAATGCATGATCTTGTCACTGCTGTCCTCCCTCTTCCTTCTCCCCATTACAGCCTCCTCCTGCATCAGGGTATGAGCTGTGTCTGTGGTCTCATGGGTCCCATGTGCCCTCAAGCACACACGGCTCACCTTCATGGTCAAAGAAATTATCCCTTCAACTACCACTATCTATTTAACTTTCCAACCCTGCTAAAATGAGTGCTCTCCACCTAGCTGACATCATATAGTTACGGATAACATTGCTACACATCCCGAACCCTTATCCCAGGGGTGTCATGCTGAAAATTCACATGTTGGGGCAGAAGCAAGAGGAGGAGATAAGACATGTTTGAGAGTAGAAAGAGCTGACAAGAATTTTGCACAGATGGGTTGGTAGGAAAAGATAGGTGTTGGGTTGGGGTACTCTGGCTTGGACAACCTGCTCCTCCACCCGCTGAAGCAGAACCTCACCCCAGATCCCCGCTGTGCACCCAGGGCTGGTCATCACCAACCAGCTGTGTAAGAGGACTCGGACCCATCACACCCTTTAACCAAGGGGGGTCCCTTTTGGCTGATGGAGGTCCCCTTCATCCCTGGCACCTTCTCTCCTTGCCTGGACGTGTGCCAGGGCAGCAGGAGCCTCTGCCATTGCTGCAGAGGCACCCAGGCACGATCAAAGTGCTCTTTTTATCAGGCTGCAACACGGAGTTATCTCCATGCACATTAAGGACCAGACAAGTCTATTGCATTAATGCAGTGAACGCAAATTTTGGGGCTTTAATTAGCAGAGCAGGGAAACGCCGCTGTATCTTTAAAGCAATCTATGTATGTTTAAAGGGAAAAAAAAGGGCTTCGAAATCAGAGACTCAGAATAAGAGAAAATAGAGCTTGAAACCCTTGTATTGTTTAGTGGCATTGTATTGAACCCAAAGTATTTTTGGAAAAAAAGTCCATCCCTATTGTCCCTCCTCTAAAAATCAAACCTTGGAGGCATCAGGGCTTACATCCATGGGAGGCTCCAGCTTGACAAGGCATTAGGAATTGCAGAGCAGGTAGGCAGGGATGGAGCAATGTTCCTCAAAGGAACCTGAGGACTGCTGGACCGCTGCTTCCATCACCTCCCCAGCTCTCCGACACCCACGTCTTGCACCAGAGCCGTGACCCGCAGTGAACAGGCATGAGGCTGTCCCTCCAATGTCATGAGTGCCACACAAGTGCCTCAGAAAAGGCTTTCATCCTTGTTTTGATACCTTTTCAAGGCTGTGCTTTTTTCAGTGTAATAGCTCATTTATTCATGTCTTCCTCATACATTTATTAGTGACTAAGGAATTGGTTGTGCCAGCCGCTGTAATTAAACTTATCAAATCAAATCTCAGCTGTTATTAGAGATGAGGCAGCTAAGATTTTTTTTTTGCATGGTGCGTATAAGAAAATAACTATATTAAGATCTACATCCAAAAAGACGCATGCCTAAAACTGAAAGCTGCACTGCAGAGAGGCTTGGAAGATCAAAGGTTTTTCTACCTTCCTTGAAGCTGTGCTTGAAACAAACAACGATTTTTTTCCAAATCCTGCATTTTATTTAAAGCTCAATGGGAGCTAATGTCTCACCTGGTTATTTTCAATTGCTAGTGGTTTGTCTGCAACCAAAACACGTCTTTTTTTAACCCCCTTCTTTGCAACATCCCTTGCGAGGTGGGAGCCACCCATGTCCCTGGGCCAGACCCTTGCAGCTCCCTGGGCTCACCCTCCCCAGGACAGCTCTGAAGTCTTTAATCCAAAGTACCAAGCTGCGTTTTGGGTTTGTGCTTTGAGCTTTTACTGCTGCAATGTCTCATTGCTCTTGCTGAGCCAGATTTCCTCTGCTTGCAAGGCTCTGCTGGAGGGAGCCCAGCACTAGCTGTAACCTTGTACAGTGCCCAGGGTTTGGTTTTTAGCACTGGGTCCCATTTTAGTCAGAATCCATTAAAATCATTACATGATACCATATAAATCTCCTTCTGCCATGTCACATGGTGAGTGACATTTCCCAACAGTGTGCTCCATCATCACAGGACCTATTTTTAAAGAGCTGATTTAAAGTTGTAAAGAACATCAGGGATCGGCACATGGCTGAAACCCTGTCTACCCCCAAAATCCAAAGGTTTTGACTCTCTTTTTCTACCTGTCTCAGGAGTAACCTCACTGATCACTGTTGTGCAGGGCTTCAAGTCCAGGGAAACATCAGCCTCAGCCTTCATTTTTGGTTGCAAAGGCTTCCCTTAACATTTACGGCTTCCCTGGCATGTACCCACTGGCCTGCTGTCCCCATTCAGTCAAGGCACTTCTTGCCTAATTTCAGCAAGCTGCACCAGAGGGTAGATAGAGCTCTTGAAGATAGTTGTTAAGGCTCCACACATTTTCACAGATAGTGGTGTATGGTTACTAAATTAAAAATTAACCCTACCGATAGCTCTGCTGGGGGAAAGGCTGTAGGTTAGCCCAGCCCATATCAGCATCAAAGAATCCATATAGCAAAGCTGGTGAAAACCAGGCTTTTGAGTACACTGAGCAGCTGGCTACTGAAAGGCATCTCAAGCTCAGATTTACACTTCTACTCCATTTTCCTTCCAAGATTGCTAATAAAAATGATGGAGGATAAACAGAGAAAGGCCAAAACGCAACTTCACCCTGGTGTGCCACGTTCCTCTGACATTTTGCTCCAGGTCCTTCTCTTGTCTCCCTACTTCTTCTCCTTCCTCTCCTTCTATTATTAATAATAATAATAATGATATTTTCCGTTTCAGATGCAAACCAAACTCCAGCCATGCTGGAGCAATGGCACAGCCTCCAGGTGCCCTTGTGGAGCAGAGATGTGGTGTGGATACGATAGCAGGAAAAAAAAGATGGAAGAGTTGCCCTGTTTCCCCACCAGCTTTAACAGGGCATATCTCAGGGGCTGACCCCTGGGGTCTGCCCAGGAGAGCTGTCCCCTGAAACAGGGATTTGGTGCATGCCAGTAGGAACTATTTTACATGAAGAAGGTTTAACAGAGGGAAGCAATAAATGAAAGATC
>NW_010112958.1:1680-1919 GCF_000699245.1 Pterocles gutturalis | reverse complement strand
ACCCGCATGGTGGTGGTGATGGTGGCCGGGTTCCTGGTCTGCTGGGCCCCCTACTCGGCCTTCGCGCTCTGGGTGGTGACACACCGGGGACAGCGCTTCGAGGTGGGGCTGGCCTCCGTCCCCTCCGTCTTCTCCAAGGCCTCCACCGTCTACAACCCCGTCATCTACGTCCTCATGAACAAACAGGTGACATTGGGGACATGGGGACACACAGGGGACCTGGGAACACACAGGGGACA
>NW_010112958.1:0-990 GCF_000699245.1 Pterocles gutturalis | reverse complement strand
ACTGGGGACACCACGGGGACATGGGGACATTGGGAACACACAGGGGACAATGGGGACACCGTGGGGACATTGGGGACATGGGGGACATTGGGGACACCGCAGGGACATTGGGGACATTGGGGACATGGGGACACACAGGGACACCGTCTACAACCCCGGGACACTGGGGACACCATGGGGACATTGGTGACATGGGGACATTGGGGACACACAGGGACATTGGGGACACAGGGACACCATGCGGGACACACAGGGACACCATCTACAACCCCGTCATCTACGTCCCCATGAACAAACAGGTGACATTGGGGACATTGGGGACACACAGGGGACATGGGGACATTGGGGACAGGGGGCAGGGGTGGGGCAGAGGCCAGCGGTGCCCTCGGGGTGTCACCAGGGCGTCCCCCGCTCCTGGGGGTGTGGCACCAGTGACAGATGGGGACACACCCAGTGCCACCCAGTAACGGCCCAGTGACACCCAGTGACAGACGTGTGACATCCCAGTGCCACCCAGTGACACACCAGTAATGGCCCGGTGACACACCAGTGCCACCCAGTGCCACACGAGTGACACCACAGGGACACCAGAGTGACACCTGGTGGCATCCAGTGACATCCCAGGGACACACCCAGTGCCACCCAGTAACGCCCCAGTGTCATCCCAGTGACACCACAGGGACACCTGGTGGCGTGGGGAGGTGACACAGGGGAGGTGACACTGGGGGTGACACCATGGGGAGGTGACAGGGGAGGTGACACAGGGGAGGTGACACTCCTGTCCCTGTCCCCATTTTTGGGGTGGCACAGGGGAGGTGACAGGGGAGGTGACACAGGGGAGGTGACAGGGGAGGTGACACAGGGGAGGTGACAGTGCCATCCCCATGTCCCCAGTTCCGCTCCTGCATGCTGAAGCTGGTGTTCTGCGGGCGCAGCCCCTTTGGGGACGATGACGACGTGTCCGGCTCCTCGCAGGCCACCCAGGTCTCC
>NW_010112957.1:6158-8709 GCF_000699245.1 Pterocles gutturalis | reverse complement strand
TTCCCTTCCTCTCTCTTCTGGGAAGAGCCCAGCCGGGAGGATCTCCCTGCTTTTCTGGCCCGAGAAAGGACCATGCTGTATTTGCCGCCCTGACCGCCCCTGCCCTGTGCTGGTGGCTGTTTGGACTCAGCTTTCCTGTTTTGCTTATCTGCTGTCTGGAAGAAACAGACTTTTTCACACCTCCTGCCTGAATTTTGGTCTTGTCACCTGGCAGCCAAGCATCGCTCGATAACATCTGTCACCTTTTCTGTGCTGGTTTCCTCCCCAGCCGCTGTCTGCCGACAAACACTGAGCCGCACGCCCAGGGAGGATGGCCATCAGCAGAGCACCGCGCTGGCGGGCGACCGGCGCACAGCACCGCGGGACAGGCACCGCGGTCCATGTCGGTGGAAATAAGCAAGGCTGATGCCAGGGAATAACACACCCTCTGGGGTCCCCAACAATGAAGAAAGGTGATCAACAAGCATGCCTTCCCCCATCCCGGTCCCCAGTCAAGTGCTGGGACCGCGGGGTGGGAGGGGAGCAGAGCAGCTGGAAGGCGAGAGAGACTCACCGTCGGTCCGCAGGGCGAGGAGCAGGGCCACGCAGAGGGCCAGGGCTGCGGCGGAGGGGGCCATGCCGGCTCAGCATCCTCTGCAGGCACAGGGCTGGGTGAGCAGGGGGCCGGGCTCTGCTCTGGCGGGCGGGCTGCCGAGCACTTGTTTTTCCCCTGAAGGCTGGCTCAGTGACGTCTCGGAGGCGTTAACGCAGTGGGAGGAAAGTAGCTGTGTAGCGACTTCCACTTTTCTTTGCTGGCCACCCACTCACCCCAGCTCATCTCTCAGCCCAGGCTGGGCATTTCCTACGAGCAGCCTTAAAGGAAGAGTTTTGGGGATTTTTCTGAACGAAACAGTACATCGCCGAGAAAGGGAAAACAGGAGTAAATTGTGTGTCTGCTTTTGCTGCTTCATTGTTAGATGAGATGTTAAAAGCGCAGCACAGGTGTCAAGCACAAGCACCCAGGATGACCCGTCACAGGGATTTTACTGACCGCAGCGCCCACCCAGCAGTGTCCCCTTGGGCCAGTGTCCTGTTCTGGCAGTGGCTAAAGCCAGCCAGGTCATAGCCTGCCCCAGGAGGGAGTTATTGCTTCCCCTTCCTTTGGGCTCAGCCCCTGCCCTCCTGCTCCCACCTGCAGCTCATCTTTCCCCATTTCTGGGGCTGAGTGACCGCCTCTGTGTCATTATGTGCCCTGCAAACACCCACGGACGTGGGTAGCATCGCAAGCTCTGAAGCCAGGTGTGCTGGAGGGGCTGCAGGCTGTCCCCAAGGACCTGGCACGGCCACGATGCGTGTGGCTGCGGGGCTCTGGCCCCACGGCAGTGTCCTGCCTGTCTGGTGACGCTGGCCTCAGGTGCCAGGACCTGAATTGTCACCAAGCGGATGGCGAGTCCTCTGCTCTGCCTTCTGGCAGGCTGGATTACAACAGAGCTTGCTTCAGGGCTTTCCCGGGGCCTATGCAAACCCAGGGGCTCTCATGATGGAGAGCGATTTGCCTCAAGAAGAGGAATTTCCCACTGGGGAATTAGTGGAAAGAACACAGATAAAAACAGCAAGAGAAACCAAGAGTGCTCTGGACAGCCCCGGGAAGCTTCAGAGCTGTCCCTGGCTTGGTGGCCATAGAGGCACAGGACCTTGGGTCCCTTTGCTGCAGCAGAGGGGGTCCCTAAGGAGCCACCTTAAATGCCTGAAGTGGGACATTTCTGCTTTTCTCCCTGACTCATCCTTCTTGCTAAAGCCCACGGGCTTCCACGAAGTCGCAGCCTTGCCAACGGCTGTTCCTCTGCCAAGGGCCAGCCATAGGGATGGGCAGAGGAGGATGGCTCCAGCAGCAGATCCCCTCCCTGGCTTCACCCTGGCGAGGCTTTATTCACCCCCCTTCGGGAGAGCAGCCTATGTCCTGTCCCTCTGCTGTCAGCTTGTGAGTCAGATGTGACAGCCACTGAATTTTAGGAGTCCTGAGATGAAGAACAGCCCATCCCACACAAAGCCACAGCTCGTGTTTCGTGTAAAGGAACAAAAATCAAAAGCAGCAGGACCAAAAATGAGGAAGGAGGGATCCTTGTGGAAAAGATGCCAAGGGGCTGGTGCTGTGGGTGAGGTGGTTCAGAGGTTTGGGAGAAATGCTTGGCAGTTTAGGGGAAAATGAAACAGGCTGAGGAGAAATGACAGTTCTGCTGAACACTCAGATCATGAGCAGCAGAGCCACCCGTGATGCTCATGCTGGCACCCCGGTGCCATGGGAGGAGCTGGTGCCTGGAGAGAGTGGCCATGTCCCTGCCCGCTGCTGGCTCGGCAGCTCGTGGTGCCGATGCTGCCCAGGATCCCTGTTTGTCAGTGCTTTCCCCTCGTGATCCCTGAAATGCCACCTGGCATCCCTGAGGCTGCACAGTTCGTATCTCTGTGCCACCTTTGCTGCCACCAGCTCAGATGTGAGAGGCCCAGGGACGGAGCTGCTGTCCCGCAGGGCGAGGAGGGCGGACCCGTCTTCCCAGCCCGAGGCTGGGGGGCC
>NW_010112957.1:5161-6146 GCF_000699245.1 Pterocles gutturalis | reverse complement strand
CTGTCCCACAGCCATGCAAAGTCACCTCTCAGCCCTGGCACAGGCAGGGACCCAGCGATGACCACAGGCGAGCTCTGCATCAGGCACTGCTGACCACCCAAAGCAGCGCGTGAAAACCAAAGCGGCGCAGAAAAGAGCAGCCCCACGTTCTCGGTGTCAGCAGGGGAGGTTTTGAATTCACGGGTCAAACCAGCCCTTGAGAACACTGCCGAGTTTCCTTTTTGTCTTCAAAATAATTGACTAATCTGTGAATAGGAAAAGCCATGTTTTTAACAACCTGGAAAGCACCTGGGTCAGAACTGCACAGCAGGTCTTTCCCCAGAACCTCTGCAGCTCCTCCCGGGGCACCGAGGGCTGGAACCTGCAGCTGCCCTGACCCTGGCCCCACGCCTGGGGTCTGCCGGGACCCTCCTGCCAGCCGCTAGCTCCGGGCACCTGCTCAGCGAAGGGGCTGCCCTTGTCTGTGGGGCAAAGCACATCCTCGGCTCCATCCTCCCCTGTGCCTGGCTGCTGCTCCCTCGCGTGGCACCCACATCCTGGAGCTGCCGCGCTGGGGCTGAGGGTGCTGCAGCCCCAGCAACGACAATGGGCACGGCTGGAGCAGGGCTGGGATTGCCAGCAGCCCTCGAGCCCTGGGGGTGATGTGGCTGGCCCTGAGCTACCCCCCAGCCCACAGAACACCTGGTGGGGCTGGGCTCTGCTCTCCCCTGCCCTCTTGCACCTCAGTGTGCTAGCTGGGAGGGCAGGAGGGTGCACAGCAGGGCTCATGGGAGCAGTTACCAGCAAGAAAGTGCGAGGATTTCACCCGGGAGGGGTTGTGTGTGCATGACATTTAACAGCAGGTTAGCGGGGTCAAGCCCAAGCACACGGTTCTGTGCAGCTTGCTTTCTGTAGGTAGCTTTGTAGAAACAGCAGCAGGCAATCATTCCTGGAGCTGGCACCTGGAGCTGCTTTCTGAGAATCCTTTTGCAGAATAGGCTGCGGC
>NW_010112957.1:3386-5109 GCF_000699245.1 Pterocles gutturalis | reverse complement strand
TGCCTGCCTGTGCCCCAGCAGGGCAGAGCCTCCGAGGCACGGGAGAGGGGCAGGGATTGACCCTTCTGGGAAGGGATGGGATGAGGACCCCCGAGGCAGGGTTGGGGGACAGTGGGACCCACCCCAGGCTTTTCAGCCTTGACATCAAGGGGGCTTTGAAACAGGCTTCCTCCAAGCTGGGATGGCCCTGCTTGTCTCCTGTCCTTCTGATGAGCAGCCGTGGGTGGGGAGCCGGATGAATAAGGGACTTATGCTATGAATAATGCCGGGAGAAATGTGCCTGGAAAATAGACTGTTGGAATGGGGCTCATGGGAGGCACCACGCCATCAGACAGAGCCTCCCAGGATCGGGCTGTCGGGGAGGCTGCTCTCCTCCCTGCCGAGCCACGCACTGCCCTCTTGCAACAAGCTCTTATCCCAGAGGCTGCGCATCCATATGCTGGCCAAAGCCGGGTTACAGAAACATGAGCAGGGGCATCCCTGGGAAACCGTTCTGCCTCTCTGCTGCGCAGCACAGAGCCCACGGTGCAGCCCTGGCTGGTGAGGAGCACAGGCACAGGCTCCTCCATCCGAGGCTGGGGCGAGTGGGGCATGTGGCACCGTGGGTCTGGAGTCTGGACATCAGAAAGCATACAATGGGGCTGGGCTTTTTCCCTTTTCATCTGGATATTTTTACCTGTTTCTCCTAAATGCGTGTCCTGGGCTAAGCAAAGCATCTCCTAGCTCACGCCCATGGAGGAAGCGGGAGGACGCTGCTTTCTCCTTGCACAATGCAAAACCATCGCTCCAGTAGCAAAGGAGGGGAAAAACCTCTAGAGAAACTAGAGGGAAATGGCATTTCATTTCCCTCAAAACAGGGCACTCTGGACTTCCCGGTCACCCAGGGTGCACGAGAGGGGTTTTGCTGGGGCTGGCCACGGCCACACACCCCCTCCTCTCCCATCCTCAGCTCCACCGCAGCCCTCGGCCGGGGCAGGAGAGGCGAGGTGAGCATGTGGCGGGACACGACGGAGAAGGAGGCCTTGGGCGGGCGGGCAGGAGAACAGCGAGGAGCCTGGGATGCCACTGTCCCCAGGGATGCCCTCGCCTGCTCCCAGACTCCCAGAGCTTTTCCCGCAGCCGGGGCTCGTGCTGCCCCTGCCCGGTGTTCTGCAGCGCCTGGCCAGGGCGTGCGGCCGTGGAGGCAGGTGTTTTGCATGCTGTGCCTGCAGCAGTTGGGAAACAGGCAGCGCTGGAGCCGGGCGGCAGGTTGGACTGGTTTCCCTCCGCACCCGGCGCTGGCACTGACGTACAAGCCCGCTCGCCAATGCCCCGGCCCCTCGCACCTGACTTGGCTCCGCGCGGCGCTGCACGGCGAAGGATGGCTGTGCCGCAGCTCTGATCCCAGCCCAGCCCTGCAGCGGCCCATGGACGGAAAAAACTCTCCGGTAAGGCACAGCAGCTCCCCCAGCTCTGACCCACTGAGGGGTACCAGGGCTTTCCCTGGGGCCATGCAGACCCGTGTCCCTTGGGGTCTGGTGGAGGGCTTGCTTTCTCCCTCCTGCTCCCCGGGCGTTGCCTTCGCAGCAGCCCGTCGCTGCCTGCAGGGAGAAGGACCCGGGGCGAGCTGCCTGTGGGGCTGCTGCCGTGGGGCTGATGCCTCCAGCACCCCTCGGCTCGCAGCAGGAGGGGGACCACTGCCAGCATCCCCTGTGCCGGCAGGGGAGGGGTCAGGGCTCCCCAG
>NW_010112957.1:0-2926 GCF_000699245.1 Pterocles gutturalis | reverse complement strand
CCTGCCCCTCGGCGTGCGGGTGCCTCGGAGGCAGGCAGGAGCGGGGCAGAGCGGGCTGTGCCAGACCCCGGCTGGGTCCCCAGGGAGGGGCAGCCTTCCCCCAGCGCTGCTTTGCAGGGTCCTCCCGGCTCTGGGTGGCCCCGAAAGCGGGCAGCAGCACTGCGTCTCGGTGAGAGTGGAGCAGGAACTGGGATGCCCACGTATGGAGACGATTACCCAAGAGTGAGCATCCCCACTGGGCTTTGTCCCTTATGTAATGGGCCATTAGGAGTCTCAGGTGCCACCCTGGGCTCTGCAGCTGCAGGAGAGTGGCTTTGCCCTTCTGTCTGTGCCTCAGTTTGCCCATCCGTGGAATGGGGCGAGCAGCGATTACTCACTCCCTGGAACATTTTCTGATCTCTGCCTGAAGGGCTGCTCACGGTGGCACAGGGCAACCTGTCCCTGAGTCAATCGACACTGCTTGTCATCTGCGCTTGCAAAATGGCCCTGGCACGCTTTGGGATTTCGCTTCCTTGTGCGCTGCCCCTTTACAGCATCCCAGTCTCAGCAGCATCCTCCTGCAGCTGCTGCCTGGTTTGTACCCCAAACTGGCGTCTGCCCCTTTACAGCATCCCAGTCTCAGCAGCATCCTCCCGCCGCTGCTGCCTGGTTTGTACCCCAAACTGGCGTCTGCCCCTTTACAGCATCCCAGTCTCAGCAGCATCCTCCCGCAGCTGCTGCCTGGTTTGTCCCCCAAATTGGCGTCTGCCCCTTCCAGAGAGGCACCGCCGAGGCACCAGGAGGGAATAGGGCTTTCTCAGGCTGGGGAGGGTTTTGTCCCAGGTGAGCGCGAGGACAATGTTGCTATTGTGTGTTTGCTGAGCTAATCCACCGCGGACAATCGCAGCTCCGCAGCCAGGTGAAGGAGCTGTGTCTCTGCCTGGAACAACGGGGCAGCAGGAACGGATGGTGAGGAGCGGGCTCCAGGGCTCAGCTGGGAAAGATAATCACCTCTTTAGGCAGCTCCTTACAGGTTATTTAAGCCAGGCTGTTTCCCTCTTCTCTTGATGCCCAAAGTTTTGGGTAGCTGCCATGCCCTTCTGCTCCTCTGAGAGATGGCTGGCCCGAGTTAGGTTGCAACACCCCAGGTGTTGCCTGGTTTCTCCTGCTCTCCCTCCCACCCCAAAGCTGTGGGTGACTGCTGGCTGGTGTCCCTGCCCTCCCTCCCCAGCACGCGTCGCTCCTGAGCCTCCAACCCAGCCCTGACCGCCTTTCCCCTGGTGATTCCCTTCTGCTGGTGTGGATTCGGTGCCTTTCCCTCTGCGGTGGGACTTGAGCCCATTGGTGCAAAGGGGACGGGCTTCTCCAGCGCTGCCATTTGTGGCTCAGGGGCTTTTCCCAGCTCTGCTCAAAGCTGCAGAGCAAAGGGGTGAAGGTGGTGTATCTGCTCACGACAGGTTTAGCGAAGGGCTCCATTCGTCCCCCAGGCAGCCTGGGCTGGGTGCGAGGCATGCAGAGCTGTCCAGGAGTCCCCAGTGTGTCCCCAGCACCCCTCACCCCGGCTGCCTGCTGTTCAGCCCTGCCATGCAAGGAGCTGCTGTTCCCCCCGCCCCACTCCTGGCTTTCCAGCAGCAGCCCACAGCAGCGCTTAACGTGCTGGCGGCTGGTGGAACATTTGCAGAGAGGATGTCAGAAGAAGGGCTCAGACTGCGGCCGCGCGTGTGAGATAGGCATGGCTCCAGGTCTGACTTTTACTCAAAAGCCAGCAAAGGATGAGTAAAGGTTTGTGGGCAGAAGTGGCAGCTCACTCACCAGGTCATGCACGCTCCCAAACACAAATATCTTCATCAGGCTGCTGCTGTTTGCTCTCTGCTCCAGCGGCTGTACAACAGCAAGCAGTTATGCTGGTTACCGGGAGCCTGTGGCAAAAGTTTTGTTAGCTTCTGTGCCAGACCTAACAAAAAAACTTGGACTTTAGACTTTTAAGGAAATAAGTAGCTAACAGTTGACCTGAGTGTCAGAAAGGGCATGTGTTTCCTGCTAGGGAATAGTAAGAGCAATTTAACTGATCGTGTGCTTATATGTTAATTTGAAATGTTTGCATGCTGGAGATGGAAGTGCGTTAACATCCAGCATCACTGGCTTACTGGTGAAGCTGGGCTGTGTTTTCTAGTACAATGGAGAGGTTTGTCCTTTACAGCATTGTAATTCTGCTGATCTGATAGCCAAAGGGTTCGCTTGCTGCAGGATGAGGCGTGAGAAGCAGCAGACCTGTGGAGAAAGCATACAAATGCCAGTGTAAATGATACTGCCTGGGTATTTACAAAAACCTCATTTACACATAGAGAGGGGAAATTATTTTCCTGGGAGGGGTTCCTGGCATCCCCACGTTGCTTTGTTTCTGCAAAGCAGCAGTGCAGGACCTTCTGCAGCTCTGGGTTTGTTGCTGATCGTGCATTGTTTCCAACGGGCACTAAGGGTTCCCAGGGTGCTCACGGTGCAGGTGTGCAGCACTTGCTGCAAGAACTTGCATCCCATTGGCATGACTGCTAGGGGAGGACGCTGCTGGGGCACCCTCCAGCCCCACAGGGCACACTGAGGGGCTCTCCTGGGCTCCTGGCACCTTTGGGAGAACCCCTTAGGCGGCTGCAGGCTGGGCGATTCAGGCTTGTTCTCGCTGCCTGGCGGGGATGGGGCGAGAAGGGATGGGTGATGCTGTGGGACAGAAACTGCCTCTGCTCCTCCGTGTGCACGCAGTAAGCCAGGGAGCTGCTCGCCTGGTCCCTGTCCCCTTTGATACAAGTGGGGAGGTGGCCCTCGATGGCTGGGAGACATTAGAGGTGTCTGTGCTGAGGAGCCCGCGGGCGGCAGGAGGGCTGTGCCGGGGGTGGCCCCGCTGCTCAGCTCCGGAGGTGGGCTGTCCCCTGCGATGCTCAGCTGGGGGCCG
>NW_010112956.1:0-21462 GCF_000699245.1 Pterocles gutturalis | reverse complement strand
AAAAAAAAGAAAAAAAGGAGCTGGCATAAAACTTAAGTTGGATAGAGACACTGATTTTGCAATTCTTCTGTGTTCCCAAAAGGAGTACTCTTCATTTGAAGGAGTTCACATAGACAATTCCATACAGTCTATCACAAGAGTATTCCAACTATTTGATGAGCAAAAAGAACACTATTATTTCTACTCAAAAACAAGGCAAACAGAGGCATAAAGGGATTATTTACTAGATTTAGAAAAATATTTACCTACAAATTTAAATGTCTGTTCTATGTAGAGAGCTAGGTGATTTGCCGAGGATTACACAAGAGATCCATGGCACAGTCAGAAACCATTTCCATCTCCAGTTCCTGTTTCCATGTCTTATCCTTTATGATAAGGATTCATGCTTTAGTCTTCTCTACTGTTGTGTTATATAACTTTAAAATACATTGAAAACAGAGATACATGGTTGTTCTTCTGTCAAGAACTGCAACGAAGGCTTAGGCGTGTTTTGTGCATCTGTAAAAATCTGTGAATATGGAAGGTAAAGACAGATTCTGTGGGGCACTGTTAACAGTACCATAACTTATTATTTTTGAAGTATAGAATAGCATTAAGAATAAGACAAAAAAATATTAAATTCTTCTCTTAGCTAGATTTGTCACTCATGTTTCCAAAATCTGTGAACTACCTCTGCCATTGGTGATTTCCCATGTGATTAAGAGCTGTGAATGAAAATAAGTAGCCTCTCTCCATGGCCTCAGAGGGAAAAATTGGTGGAAAGCAGGAAAATCTCTCTTAATTCTCAGGACATTTCAATATTTAAATCTTCCTGGCATCAAAAGTGTCAAGTTAAACCAGAAATGTTATATGAGAACTGACTGGCAGGACATTTCCCGATGAGGGTCTATAAGAATAGTAGCACTTGACATTAAAAATTAACAGAAAAACATGCAACCAAAGGTCCAGTCCTGGAAACACTCATTTCCACCACCGGACTAAGCAGATGAACAGGGACTACCTTTACGAGTAATGAGGCTGTAAAGTTTCACATTATATTAATCTAGTTTAAGATGCTCTCCCATTTCCCACATCAGTCCCTCATTTTGGTCACCGACTCCTACTCCTATAGGTACAACTGCTTTGGTAGCACGTGGCAAATTCAATCAGTGCAATTACATGGGTTAAAAATAACTCTCCCAAACAGTGCTGTCTTTAATTCAGCCTCCTTGAATTCAATCATTGGTATTCTGCTTAATATTCACTAGCACTGCAAGCAACAACAGCAGAATGCTTCATGACAATGTTTTAAGAGAATGCCATTTATCAATGTTTTAGGGAGAAAAAGTAGCATTATTGGTCTTAATAAATACCATTAACACCTACTGGCCTTGAAGTTGAACGCTTGGGAGCCAGAAGTTGTCCAAAAGAAGTAACAGTATCTAGTAGGTTACACTGCCTTCTCCTCAGCAGCTTCAGAGCCACCAAGTATATTTGCCCAGTCTCCCAGCCATGGAGGACTCTGCACGTTCCACAGCCTGCAATGTGCAGTAGAATACTTCCTTTTCTACAACTTACAGAGTCCTATGCACAATACCTGATTATTTATATTTTCTGCAAAAATGTATGCTACATGCGAGCAATACAAATTAGGAGTTTGCTTGGATGCCTTCTGGAACTTCCAACAGTGTTTTTATACAGACTTTTGCTTATTCCTCCTCCACTGCATGCTTTTCTTCATCTAAATTAGAACTCTTGAAAGATATCATCATAAGTTAAAGTTTTAAAGCTTATTCAGCTGTAGCTATGAGATCACACAGTAAACTACCAAGAACTTTGAAAACATGTAGAGAAGAAATGTCAACTAACAGAAAATGTATTTGAAAGAATAACAGTCCAAAAAAAAAAAGGGGGCTGGAAAGTAAACAAAAAGGATTCTAGCACCTCCAGAAATGCTATCACCTTTATGTTACCCTCCTGAAGGACTCAGATGAGATCTTGTGCCACAACAGATTACATGATTTTTAAACAAAACATACTTTGTCTTTGCTTTTTTTTTCTGTCCTCCCATTTTGTAACAAGCGGTCCTGTTCAGACTGGCAATTATCAACAATATTAACAGTATATCATACTGTGTTCAAGAAAGCAAAACTGGGCATAGAAGAGAACATACAGAAAAAAATCATACCTTCTGCTAAGTTCTTTCAAGGATGATTTTCACATTTGCTGTTTTTCACAACTCAGCATTCCATCACCTGGAACATTTTACTGCGAATGAGAAAGGTTGTTGCATTTCTTCTGACCTGTTAGCCAAAGCAACCAGAAGTCAGAAGGCCTAAACTCCATGCACTCAATGGTCATTGTGCCATTTCCACAGTGTTCCTCTTCGGTATTATCCCTGTAGGTTTAAAAAGAGGTATAATGATGTTGTGGTTTGACCCAGCTAGCAGCACCAAATACCACACAACCACTTGCTCACCCTTCCCACTGCCAGGGACAGGGGAGAGAACTAAAGGGGTAAAGAGAAAAGAGACCTGTGGGTTGAGGTAAGAACAATTCAATACAATAAAACTGAAAATAATAATAATATATATAAATATACAAATGAGCAATACACAGTGCAACTGCTCACCACCCAATGACCAAGGCTCAGCCTATTCCTTGCTAATGATCCTGGAGCAGGTAAGAGTCCTGAAACTGCAATGATCTATGAAGAAAATTAACTCTGTCCCAGCCAAAACCAGGACAAATTATTGTGATGGTCACATTTTAAAATCATACTCTACACTTCTAAAAAACTTTTTCATGAATTTGCTGTATGAGAATAATTCAAACAACCTCAGCATAAGTATTATGAGCAGAGTAACTCTCATCAAAATGCCTCAAATTACTAGTATAAAACTAGCTGGGAGAACTTCAGCATCAATTACACACTTAATGCTACAGAATTTTACTGTCTGGAGGAAGCTTGCATTTTCATCAAACATAAGGCTCAAGTGACGTCTGACTGAGCAGTTCAAGAGTGCTTCTTTTAACTAGAATACCGTAAACATGTGCTGACAGAAACTTGGCTATAAATATCCATTTACTACTTAATTTAAATGGAAGATTTTTCCTTCCCAAAGTACCCTTGTCACAGTCACAATACCAGCCTGGGTCTAATTAAAAGCATTATTTTACTAGTTATGAATATACTGCATAGCTCTTAGAAAAGCAAACTAATACTCTCAAAGAAAATAGGCTGATTATTATTTTAAATCAGTTATAAGGACACAATCATTTGATATATAGTCAACTTCCTATGAAAACTCTGATAAAAGCAATTTTCCAAAAACATAAATTTTTAAGTCATGAGGTATTTGTCATCAGTCTTAATTTCTAGAAGTATTAATTCTACTCAGGAAATAAAGAGGTCATGGACAATTTTTCAGATACTACTTTAATTTTTTTGTTGTTTGGGGGATTTTTTCAGTTTTTTTTTTTTTTATTATTACTCCCAGTAAAAAAGCATGCCAACTGTTTAACATCTTAGGTTCCTGCCACCTTGCAGTTATACTCTACTTCTAAAACACAAGATCAAGACTTTATGCTTTTAAATATCACTTGCTTTTTTTTTCCTTCCCTGGGCTTTCATGTTTAATGTGTCTTCCAGGAGGTTCGAAGGGTAGTATATAGTTTGGCATGGACCTACTATACTCTTTTGTCTTGCTGAAGACAAGTTCAAACAAGTTATCTGCTACAAAAGTTATTTGCATTGATATGTTGTCCTGTTAATAGACTAGCAATACATTATATCATATATTATATTTTGCTAACAAGCTATTAAAAGACAGACACTTCCAGAAATTTGCCAAATATGACATGAAAAAATGCAAAGATGGGGAGAGCAGAAAGGAAGAGTGAGACAACACGGCTTATAGTGGAAACCACTAGTCACAATATGCTTACTACCCAGTCATTCATGGATTTCTTGTGGGAATGATACTACAAGGGAAAAATAAGAATGTATCTGAATAAGAGTACACCTTCAACAAGTTTGCAGATGACACAAAACTGGGAAGAGTAGCTGATAACACCAGAGGGTTGTGTTGCCATCCAGAAAGACCTGGACAAGCTAGAAAAATGGGCTGACAGGAACCTCATGAAGTTCAACAAGGGCAAGTGCAAAGTCCTGCACCTGGGCAGGATCAACTCCAGGCACCAGCAGATGCTGGGGGACACACACCTGCAAAGCAGATTGGCAGACCTGGGGGTCCTGCTAGACACCAAGCTGACCAGGAGCCAGCAACATGCCCTTGCTGCAAAGATGGTGAATGGTATCCTGGGCTGCAGCAGGCAGAACATCATCAGCAGGTCATGGGAGGTGATCCTTGCCCTCTGCTCACCACTGGTGAGGCCATACCTGGAGTGCTGTGTCCAGTGCTGGGCTCCTCAGTACAAGAGCAACACAGACCTCCTGGAGAAAGTTCAGTGAAGAGCCACAAAGATGACTGAGGGACTGGAGCACCTCACAGATGAGGAAAGGCTGAGAGGTCTGGGACTGTTCAGCCTGGGGAAGAGAAGGCACTGGGGCATCTCACAGATATATATAACCATATGAAGGAAGGAGGCAAAGAACACACAGCCAGGCTCTGCTCAGTGGTGCCCAGTGACAGGACATGCAGCAGTGTGCTCAAGCTGAAAGAAACTGAACATGAGAAAACTTTTTTATTGTGAGGGTGACCCTAGAGAGGTTATAGAGTCTCCAAGTTACATTTTTGGGCATAGTCAAAAGCCATCTGGACATGGGCCTGGGTAACTGGCTCTAGGTTGCCCTGCTTGAAGGGGGTGGAAGGGATTGGGGGTGGACCAGATGACCTCCAGAGGTCCCTCCCCACCTCCACCATTCTGTGTGTCTGAAGAAAGACAAAGCAGCTTGTCAACGTGCACAGTGTAGACCACCACCACGTCTGGTGGGAAGGACACAGCAAAGCGGGTATCCTTTTTTTTTGAAGCAAGTAATTGTTCAAAACTCTGCCTTTACATTCTCCCTGGTGGACTCTAAGATGATCTAATGGGTTTTGATTGCCTGAAAGAATAAAGACTTTTAGCTCAAGACAGGTAATTAAATGATCTTGGAAATCATTAGGCTGTTCTTCATATTAGAGAAAGGGCTCATGTGTCTCTCTACCCCACTCCACTTTCACAGTTTACTGTCAGATGAAGAGGCAGGAAGGATTAGGAGATGTCAATATGCAAGGTGTTTTATGATCTACTGGCTTCTTGAATTTATATAGATGTTTAGGCAAATACAGTGACACAACATCTAGTGTTGTGTAGGATAACACTGACAGTGGAACCAATCAAAGCTGCTTCCAAAAAACAAGCACTGACTTGAAATGACACAGCGTACTGTTTCTGTTTTTGGCTTGGCTGGCTGGTAGATTTATACTGATGTCAGAGAAAGAGTATTTACCAGAGTTATCCTTATCAGCAACCTTATCTGAAAAATATTAGGGAAGATCAACCACATAAAATGGACTAAATTCCTGCCAGACTTTTGAATTGAAGCCATGAAGCTAATTAGCTTTATGCACCGAGAAATAACTATAAATGAAACACCACTTTGCTTTTGGAAACCATTAATTTACTGCTTTTCTTTGACTAACACAACTGCCCTGTACATACCTGGACACCTGTTTTGGCAGAGTGTGGGAAGTGCTTGAAACATCATCCTCTTCTCTGCCCCAATTGCCCACTTTCACAAAACAGTCCTCAAGCTAAGGAGAACTTCTGATCAAATGAGTACAATCACACATTCACAGCTTCCACATTAAGATAGCTGGCCATAAAATAACTTGAATCTGGAAACAGTATAACTGCTGGGAGGCAAACTGCACTAACTCAGTGTCGGTGCTCAGTCTAATACAGTTACCTGGCAGGGTAAACGTGTATTTGTCTTTCAAAAAAATGCACAGACATGCACCTGTTTGTTTTGTTTTGTTTTGTTTTTTCTGTTTTCCAGGCCTGAATGTTAAAGGTTATCTTCCCAAAAAAACCCAAACCCAAAGAATCATGAGAATATCATATACAGACATACAAGATGACATTAAGGTAAGTAGAACCATGGCAAGGTTTTCAATGTAGAATTAAGAAACTTTTAGTTAAGTATAAAGAACTAAAAGGTCAGGACAGATGCAGAATCTTCATCTTCCCCAGAAAGATGCCAGTTCTGTTCAAAAGCATTGGGACAAAAATCTGTGTAAGTTCTCCATATCCAGCATCAGATGCAAAGAGATGGACTTTTCTTCAGACTTTACGCTAATTTTTAAACCAACTAAACAGAAGATAAAGGTATATATCTCATCTCTCTTTAAATACATTTTTCTGATCATCAACACAATTACTGATAAACACTCGTTCCAAAATACAACAACATCACATAGAAGACCACAGGAATAGCAAAAAAATTTACTTCCCCCCAAGTCTATAACTTTTCTTATCACAGGGCTGTGTAATTGTAGGCAGGCATCTGAAGAAAGCTTAATGGGGTGTGTGTTTGTCTCTGCATGTTCATCCACATTCAAAAGTGACATAGATGAAGCCATTTCATGTGAAGACCAGCTGTAAATCTTAGAAAAAATAAGTAATCCCCATTCTACCTTGGAAGCACTTGCCTATAGTCCTTCTCTTCCCTTTTCCTTGCTTTTAGTACGACTGATTTTTTTTTTTTTTTTTTTTTGCATGCTTTTATCCCACGGTTACATGAAAATGCATAAGGCATAAGAAAAAAAAAATCTTTAAAATTATTCACAAAGATAAGAGGAACTAGGAAGCCCAGGAAAAAGACAGTTGTGCTAGATACAAGAACAGCTCAGATATGCTGTTCAAAACTTTTACAAGAAAAAGGAACCATCTAATAAATGACCAGTAGATGTAAAATTTTATTATCTTTCCTTTAGTAAATCATCAAGGAATAAATATGGTCTCATGAAAAGGAAGACACATAGAAGGTAATCTGTTCAAAATATGAAGTTATGTTTCCTACCTCTTCAGACAGAGCTTCGTCTGTGATGGAATGACAGATGGTCGCCTCTAGTATATATTCTCATCACACACTACTGCCACTTTCTGTTCTCTCCACTCACCCTCCATATACTTTTCATCCTTGTTTTCTCTGCTCTCTCTAATCATGCTTCCTCATACTCACACACCTCGTAAGTCTTTTCTTTCCCTTTAAGTTTTACTCATTTAATAGTTTTACAGTTTTACTGGCTTTCTGCCCTATTTTTCCTACCATCATAAGATATATTGCCTAGAGTAGAGAGTTGAAACAATTGAGATATTTTAACAAGCTGATCTGGTTGAACCACTAAAGGTTATTTTCAAAAAGAAGCCCATCAAATTTTGACATACTGGGTTTGTTTAAAATTTCAGTATTATTAAGACTTCCCTGAACCCAGAGGTTTTGAAGCAGCTGTTTTAGCAAGTTCTGTTTACCTGAACACAAAAACAAGAGAAAATGTTTTGCATAGTTAGTTGGAAGTTTGTTTTTTTCAAACCCCCTCAACTGAAAGATTACCTTGAATGCATAAAAGAATTTATTTTAATTGTTTTATTTCACAGTTATCTTGCCAGATTCTCCCCCAGTATAAACCCCACTTAGGGACTTTTTCCAACTTTATCTTATCTACCCTGCACTCTTTACAAAACCCTAACATTGCTCAGAGTCATGAGATCAAGATACCTTCCCAGCATACTTTGGTATGAAAAACCACAGCTGCATCAAAGTTCATGGATTTATACCTGTTAGCACTAAAGCAAACACGAGTCCAACTTCTCTCCAGATGGCAAGCTGGCAATCCTGTGTATTTGATCAAAGAATCCTTTCTTTCATCTTGAAGTAGATGCAAGTTATAGGCATTCACCAAACAGGGTGCATGTATTTGCTTAAGCAATTTCTCTGAACAGTCAGGAATTGCAGGGGTTAGCTTATCGGGTGCCTCAATTGTATGTTTGTTTAAACAAGCTTTGTGGTACCTGATCTGTACTGTTTGGTAAGTGCCTGAGAAATACATGTCTAGGTTTGGGTACAGATCAAACATGTCCCAAGCTGACTTTATCCAACTCACCTCTGAGTAACTGCTGCAGGACTGATTTACTCAGTATGAAATCAATAGCAAATAACAATATCTTTCTTATCACAGTTTTCATATCACACTGAAATAAATATGGTATCCACACATTAAACAAACAGAAATCATTCTTGTACAGAAGGCTGAGTGAAAACATGTATAAAGCAAAGACTACAGACAGTCATATAAAGATCATTGTCATATTAAGTTACATAAACACTATAAAGTCCTGGTACTAATTGATGCATTTGTGCCACCATCAGCAAATCAAGGTTACATAGTCCTGTGAAGTCCAAACTCAGCTGAAACAAATGAAGAACAAAATGTAAAAATATATTGGAAACTCCGACAGGTCTTGAGTTTTGATCTCGGTATGACAAACAGATTCTGAAGTACCACAGAGCCATGAAACACATTATAATGTAGCCACACCTATGTGGGATAATGGAAAACAAGAAAGAAAGATCTCTAGATTCTCTAGATTAGAAGAATGGATAGATCTGAGTTTATGTGAATACTGTAATTACTTCTCAAGTACTAAGAAAGCTTAAACAGCTACACCAATAGAATTCTGACTTAAAGTAGTGACTTAACTTATGATTGAGCAGCCAAGTGCAAAACAGATTACATTCTAGGGCACTGCAGATAGCTACTTCCCAGTATTCATCCACTTTCAAGCACTATGCAAATTTTTTTTGGAAAATCGACATATTTTGACCCCCTCCAATCAATTCATTAGAGCCTCAGGTCACCTAGGGTTAACAACAACAACAACAAATGTCTATACCCTGCACACCCACAAAATTTGTTTTACAAGGGTAAGAATATTTACTTGAAAGCAGAAATTTTCTCAGGCTACTCCTATATGCCTATTTTAGAAAACTTCAAAATCAACATGCTGTGTCTTCCCCACCACCACAACCCTCCAAAAAATCCCTATAGTCTTACTTTTTTACAAATTCGTATCTACTGGAAATAGAAAGTCAACTCAAACTTGGAAGAAAGCAAATTGCCTGGCTTCTACATACAAGCTATAAAGCTGCAAAATCAAATCTACAGGTGAGTGAATATTCTTCCCTGTTATTCCACAGAGATGCATTTAGGATGGATTTAACTTTATTTGAAACTTTACAAGTAACTCAGATTTTGTTACTTACAGTCAATAGTAAACATAGAACTCTTGCCAAAGCATGATTAGATCTTCAGGCTAGATTATATGTGCTTTACATCACTGGAAGGTCTCAAAGATTTCTTCTTAAGCATGTGAGAACATTTTCACACTAAATTACATCCTCATTTAAAATGAAAAGATTATAATACAAAACAAGGTGCTGTAGATGTTATATAATTGACTGGAATATATCTTGAGATAATAATTTTTTCTTTTTTTTTTTTCTTTAAGAAAAGTATGAGAAGTTCTCAACCAGTTTCTTGTGAGCCAGATTGATCAAGAACACATTAACTCTCACTGCACTTAGGTCCAGCTACTGGAACAAATTAAACCTTTCTACTGCTATGCTCAATCAGCCTTGTGTTGTTCCTCCTCATTTCTAACACATTTTTTTACATGTCAGAGAAAAACTAAAGGTAATGATTTCTTTTCACTGAACTAATTCCTGATGTTTGTGTCCCTGGAATACAGGAAAAGGAAGAAGAGAGGAGGAAATGTGATAATTTGACACGTCCCCTGTCGCATTCCTCCACCACTCTCCCCTGAAAAAAAAAAAAAAAAAAAAAAGTCAAACTTTCAGAGCCTAATGAAGCAGCAATAGAAATTAGATGTGGTTCCAGGCATACCATGCTATTGCTGCCTACTCAGCTACTTGCCACTTCCTTCTGCCTCTGGAAGCTGTATACAGCCTGTAGTGCTGGCCTTGACAATCCACTCAAAGTTTAAATTCAGCATCTTGTTTTCCAAGAGAGATTTTGCAAGTGCAAAGTGGTTTATGTTTACTGTTTTCTTTAAAACAGACAATATAAGATAAATATTTTTATGATCATGTGATCCACTTTGACCCAGGATTAGTATATTTCCAATATAATAGCAGAATAAGGCCACAATATAATAAGAAGCTTAAAAAAGTGATCTGAATATCATTGCAAGTATACCTTTGCATTCCTACACTAGGCAAGATTTAATTCTAGAATTCTTTATCTGTCATACAGTGTAGAAACTTTAGAAATTTTAAAGGAAGTCTATTAAACTGAAGGGATATTGGTACCTTCTGAGAACTCAAATCCAGCTTGAAAGAAGAGACAGATTTAAGTCACTTAGTTATTTCTGTCGTTATAAAGCAAGAAACTGTGCTGAAAAAAAAAAGAGGCAAACAGGACTCCCGTCCTCTGAATTAAATCTCTGGAAGCAAACCTGAGGTACCTTATCACTTTTGTCAGTGACAAGACAGAGAGAAAGCCTGTACGCCTGGTTCTACTGCTGCTATCAACTCCAAAATATCACCAATTTTAAATGTCTGAAGTGCATGCTTTTTATATTTTAGTTCTGCATATACTACTCCCCTAAAACCATTTTAAAATAAGTCTGTTATCTTTATTTATTTACTTCATTTTTAATCTGGAACAGTGTTGCTTGCTGTTGTATGAATAAGTGATAAATAAAAAGCCCTATAAAAAATTTCTTCCATCCCTAAATTTTGCTTCACATTAAATTCTGTCTTCACATTCCTGCAGGGTCGACTGACCTAACTTGCATATTAAATCAGTGAAGAGCAAGTTCCCTGAAAATTACTGTTGACAAAACAGCAATGTGCACTCACGCTTCCCTTTAAGCTTGTGGTCTGGGATCTAGCAGAACTTAGAGCTGTGTTCTCTAACACAATATAATAACAAAAGTCACATTTATTACAGAGCTTCTTGACAGAGTGATCTGCCTCAGGAATAAAACTTATACCTTTCCTTCTGTCCCAGAATACAATTGGTTGCATTCATCTGGGATCCCCATGGTCTATCTGTGATGTCCCTCAACATATCATAGTTTAAATACTAGAGGTTTTGCTGTCATCCTGTAAGCAACTGGAATGCAGAAAAAATAAAACACTTTATAAGCCTACATATACTTTTTAAAAGGTATCAGAGACCTAAGATGTGCAATTCTACCACCACATACCTGAACAACGCTCCCCTCCCAATATTTTCCCTTCCCTGCTCCCCTCACTTCTGGAGTGATAGCGTGTTCATTATTGCCAAGTGACAAAAAAAGACATAATGCCAACCTTCAGTGTTGCTCAGGATTTGGATTCAAGCTTAAGACACACAAATATTTCATGCAAGTTTTTGGGAGGTTCCTCATCATCCCTGCAGCATGTTGCTGGGCCATTCCCTACTATGGGGAGACCAGTGCAACAGGCCAGGGAGACCGCTGCGGCTGCCACCCCAGCCCCGCAACGCAGCACAACTGGCACCTCCTCCCACGGTCACCTGAGATTTTAAGTTAGGAGACTTTAATAACAGGATACTCAGAATGATGTCATGTAGATTTCTGCTATAGTCTGTGGTAATTATTTGCAGGCTGCATTATTACTCTTCTGGATGAGCACGTGGGCTGTTGCACTGCATCATCGCTTCCCGTCACTTTTCAGGAAAGCTCTTCCCTCTTACTATTCATGTTCAAACTTCTTACACTCATTATTTTTTTCCTTTCCTGGTGAAAAGTACTTAGCTGGCCCTGACATAATTTCTAACACAGCCTTTGGTGCCTCCTGCATAGTATAAATGACCACGGGTGGGATGCGGTGGTACTGCAGGCTGCCCCGGGATAGCCATCTGGGCCTGCAAAGTTTCAAATGCCAGAAGCAAGCATTTCCTTTTTCTGCCCCAGGGGAAAAAAGAAAAAAAGGCACAAAACTGGCTGAGAAGCCTCTCAAACCACATATCTACCATTTATATAGATGACTTTACAAGAACATATAAACATCAAAAATCCGGAATGACTGAGGATGGAAAAGAAATCCATGTTACCACTGCCATAAAGAAAAGACAGCAACAGATCTTTGGCAGTGGATTTCAGTGCGTTAAAAACACTAAAAACATGTAGATTAAAAAATACAGTGAGAAAAGGATAGTAACTGACTGTTCTTTTGCCTTAAAAGAGCAGAAAAGAGAGAGGCCCTTTTCAGATGGTAAAGAGAAGAACACACGCACAAAAAAAGTTTTAGTTAGCACCCAGCACATCCAACACTTGCATGGAGAAGAAAATTCCAACTTTAAAAGACAATTAACTTTACCTCTTCCTAGTAATGCACTTGATCTAACCTAAACCAGACGATTTGGTTTAATGCTAAGAATTTTAATGTACTGATTTTTAAGTCTGATCTCTAATAAATTTCTAATATTGTGGCTCACGCTGTCCATCCTGGTCCTTTTCCAGTGATCCACATCAATAGAGTATTTGTTATTTGTTTTAAACTGTATTGAAAGGTTCTCTTTTTCATGCTTTAAACTGCCAGATAACTAGATCAAGTTACAGCTGTCACTCGTTGGGAAATCCACTCCTTACAGATGACAGTCACAATAAAAAAACCCTTCACATGTACTAAAGAACAAAGAAGAGTGCAAATAAACCACAATTCCAGGCAATTTAAGTCTTTGAAACCCATTCTGAAAAGAACCATCTGTGTGACATCAAAGAAGTGTTTTTCCTTAGGTCAGTCTTTTGTATCATTCACAACACAAAAAGAAGTAAACTATCCACCTCCAAGAAGATTTTTTCTATTTTATAACTACCGTATCTTGCCCTGTATACTATAGCACTTGAGGCAACTGGTTCCACTGATGGTGCTTCGTTTATTTTTCTGTTGCTCACTTCTCACCCATACATGCCTTGGCCCATCTACCAGAGCCCTGGATGCAGTCTTTTGAGACCAGAATGCTGTGGGGTTTTTCCTGCACATATGTAAACAGCTCAAAAGACCAAGGCACCTGTTCCCTGCCTAGTAAACAATAGTCTACTGCTAGCAATACTAATACAGAAGACACAGAAAAGTTGGGGGGAAAAAAAGAAAAAAAAGTAGCCATCTCATCTGCTCTTTTGGGATAGACCGTTTCACATCCCTTGCGCAAGTACAATTTTAGATCAAATGGGATAGAAATTTGTAATCCTAAATCATCCCTGAGATCTCAGACATTTTGACATGAAACAAGCTTTGCATTGCTACTGCTGGAAAGCTTTAGTTTGTACCACAGTGGTTCGCAGATCACAAATAAAAAAAACAGGGCACAGAGCATTTGCTCAAAATCTAGTAAAAAACCAGAAATGGTTTGTCATACAAGTGTTTTTTTATAAACACTTTCCCCTGTTAACTGTTTAAGATAAGCCAAATTTCAGTGGTTCAACATTCTTGAAACTCCTTCAAGTCCTATTAAGAGTAAATGCTGATGAAACTTTCACTGAAGTTGTGCTTGTTGCTAGCAAAGAATCAAATCTGTCTTCATTTGACATGCTGGAGTAAACAGCCTAGCTCAGGAAACTGGGACCACAATTCATTCTCATAAATACAATGCTTATCATGATATGGAAATAATTTGTTTATTCTCTTAAGTTTATTATTTGTCCTATCATTATAATCATAGAATGATTTGGGTTGGAAGGGAACTTAGAGATCATCTAGTTCCAACCTCCCTGCCATGGGCAGGGACACCCTCCACTAGACCAGGTTGCTCAAGGCCTCATCCAGCCTGGCCTTGAACACCTCCAGGGATGAGGCATCCACAACTTCTCTGGGCAACCTGTTCCAGTGTCTCACCACCCTCACAGTAAAAAAATTCTCCCTAATATCTAATATAAATCTGCCCTCTTTCATCTCCACCCTCTAAAAACTGTTATCTCTCATCCTATCACTACACTCCCTGATAATATTACAGAGTAATCCTCTGCAAAGGTGCAATGAAAGAAAAAAAAAAAAAAAACACAAAAACAAACAAAAAAAAAAAAACCACAGAGAATTCTAGTTACTCCTGATTTGTTTCCCCCTATTTAAAAAAAAAAAAAAAAAAAAAAAAAAAAAGGATCATAGATTTCTCTTTGGGGAAAAGTCGTGCTTTGAAGAAACTGGTCCTTGTTGATACAAGCCAGTATCATGCTCTTCAGGCATCACTAAAGCTAGCTTTTCTGTTTGACTCCAGGTGAAAAACCAGTCTTATACAGATTGCAACTACAGTAACTGTGATTTTAAACATGCAACATGCTGATAATTGAGTAGCAGGAAGGACAGAATAGGACATAGAACCTCAATTCCACAAGATAAAATAGGTAAATGTCAACTACAACCTAAAATTTCTCTGCACTTTTCATCTCATTTATTTGGAAATGGTAAAGGACTACAAAATAAGACTGCCTAACTAGAACAGTATTTTTGTAGTTTGTTAAACACAAGTAAAAGCAGCTAGACTTTCCACAGAATAATGTGGAAAATGTCAGTCTCAAAACAGAGAGAATGAATTAATCCTCAATTTTCATAACTTTGGTTTAATATGAAAGGAGAACAAGATGTCCTTGTCTTCAAGATGTTATTTCTTTAAGTTTCTGATGTTTTTCTAACCCTATTTACATTTACTTTTAAACAAGCATTTATTAGCTTTTATCATTTGAACCAAATAAGAATTAAATTTTAAAAGGTCAGATCCTACCTGGAAAATGATCAGGAAGTGACAGAGGAAGTGACAGAAATCCGGCCCTACAAACCATCAAATATGACTTCTGCAAAAACCATGGTGATACTACTATCAGATGGGAGCCCTATTGTCTTATGTCCCTGAAAGACAGAATGGTCTAAGCAGGCAGTAAAATTTCACTGGGAAGAGCAAATGACAAAAAAAAAAAAAAAAAAAGGTGAATTTCTTTCATTTCCCCCTCTGTCTCAAAATCTATTGCAGTGTTTCACACAGGGAAGGTTCTCTGTTTTCAATGATATGACCCACACCTCAAACAGCTCACCGCTATAAAGCAAGGCTTCTGTTCAAGCGTCTACCCAGATAATCTGCATTCTGAGATTATGTGGGACTGAAAACTTGAAGACACAGCATCAGGCTGTCATGCAACGTACTAGCCTGAGATCATCTTCCTTTCTCCTTTCCAGTGCTGCTAACATTTTTTACACTTACTGCTCTTTTATACCACCCCTTGTAGAGATGCAAGCACTGACTGTGAATGCTCAAAAACTGTAAAGGGAAGAAAGAGGGATTCTGCTGCAAAAGAGGGACAAGACTTGTGAACTGAAATTAGCATAGATGCCAAAAAAGGAGGAAAACTAGAGCTTCACAGAGTCCTGTGGGGGCAAACTTGCTCCAAAATTATTTTTTTTTCCAAGATGTTTATCGATCTTACAAAGGGATCTACAAGATAAACTTTCCCTATCTTACCACACATACCTGATACACTGTAGCTCAGTATCAGCATCTTCAGAATAAAACACAGAAGTTAGAGGAATGAAAGTACCTCACATTTTAGTGCTTAATTAAACAAAAGAACAGAAGGTTTTGCCTCTCTTTTGTCATAGAAGAAAAGAAACCCCAAACTCCAGCTTCTGACCACCTTTACTATTCTTTTTCTAATGCTAACTAGAAAGTAATAAAAACCATCAAACCCTTTGAAGCTGACCTCCTTCATTACATTAGACTTGAAGGCCAAATGCCATGGAGACACTCTAAAAAGAAAAATCCAAGATTTGGATTTCCTCATTCAAGTAAATATCAAAATAATAACACTGCTGGTTCTAAACAATAACTAAAGTGAAAATTTAAAAAATACCTGACAGAAATCAAAAGCAGTTATAGGATCTCTGCACTGAGCAAAGAAAAGAGAAAAAACACATGTTACAGCAGACAGAATATCCTGGTTTTAGGAAATGAGACACAGCAGGGATCACAACATTTAAATCGGTCACTACTTCTTTCCTGGTTATTTCATTTAAATAATGCATTCTGATATCTGCAATCTCCTTCCCTTTGCTCTGCACACACAGCCATATCATAATCTTATCTTCTTAATTAGTAACTTTAAATGAATTTACAGAGGAAAGTTTTACCAGCAACAACCAGCTGCTAACACCAGAATCCTCAAGGGCACTCAGAAGGAACACAGCTCTGACTTGTTTATTTATTTATTTTAGGAATCTACCACCAGTAGCTTTCCTTGATCAGCTTTTCCTTTTCTCAAGTGAACATGCACATGAAAAGCAAGGAGACTGGAAAGAAATGCAGTCTGAGTGGAGGACATGGAATAAATGAGTGAGTACAGACTAACCAAATGTTACAACTATACTTATTTCAGTGATTTTTGGCATCGGTGTAGTCCTCTCCTCCCTTCTGATACAGCATCAAAGCAGCTTCCCCATATTACTTTCTTCTTCGTACACAGCTGGTACCTCCTGTACAAAGTTTAATAAAACATGACCTTTGAGTTACTGCACCAACTAATTTTATGTCTCTTAGAGAGGTATCATCTTCCAGCGGTACATACACGCCTATCACATGAGTACACAGATGATGAAAGCAAGCAGTAGGCTCTGATGCAAGAGGAGAGGCAAAAAATATACAGAAAAAACAACCCCAGAAGAAGAGCCCGATTAGACTTTTTTGTCACCTTCTGATTAACCTAAGGAGAGCCAACTAAGCATCAAGAGTAAGAAAAATAATGGAATTTAATGGAATACCTATGTATTAAGAAACATTGAATTCTGTCAGCAGAAGAATATAACCAATTAGATCTGCAAAAATAGGTTTGAATTCCAACCCTTTTCCCCTTCAATGACAATCCAGTATACTTGCTGGAAGATGTAGGGATATATGGAACAAACTGTCTTTCCTGACATGTAACTAAATTAACTGAAATAAATTACTGGGTTTAAGTCTTAATAAAATAAAATAAATCCAAAAGTAAGCCCATTTTTTGTGTTCCATTCTTTCTTCCTATCATCATCTGAGGGGCTTTCTCTTCTGAGCATCTGGGAGCCATCATGTCAAGCTCCGGATATTAAATGTACATGAAGTTCCCTGCAGGCCCAATGAGTTACAACAGAGGTCACATTCTCCACTGCCCAAACACAATTTGAACAATTCCTTGCAACAAGAATTGTGATGCACCTGTGTATAAACACTTCTGACAGTAAAAATTACAGTAAATTTTTCTATTTTTCTTCTTTTCTACAGCAGAAAGATCCAGAATGGTGATGTAGTATGGTTTCCCTTATCACTGCTGGTATCAGTGATATTTACTGTTCTGATTAAATTTTTCTGACCAAGTTTTGTATAGTTTCATAGTAAAAACATATTACGTGAAATGTGAAATACACTCTGAGAGCTTGCAAAGGAGATCCAGGCCGTTTCCAAGTTGTACTCTTAAAACTTGAGATAACAATAGGTTTCTCTAAATCAACTATAAACGCTGCATTGCTTTTAAAGTAACTTTTTTTTTTCTCTGCTACAACAGTGAAATTAAGATAATTCCTCCTATTTCAGAGAAAAGAAGAAAACATTCAAATATTGTTAGAGGAAATAAAACATTTCACATATGGATAAATGCTAGCTTGCTAGCATGGCAGGAAAACAAGCTGAACAGGATCATTTCTGCCAAAACCATTAGCAAATTGCCTTACAGTGATTGGCTTGGCTGCAACTCTTAAATTCTTAGGTTTTAAGGTTTGGGATTTTTTTTTTTTTTCCTCCTCTGCTTTGTTTTGATTTGGGGTTTCTTTGAGGGGAAGGGAGAGATATTGGGCAGGGGAGGGATCAGGGAGTTACATTAATCCACACATAGCTTGTGCGTTAAGTCATTTCTTCTGGACATTTTGCTACTTAAGTACATCTGGCTTTGTTTAATGTCAGTTTTTTAACTGAATCACATTTTTGTTGCAGTAATCTGCAATACTCTAATGGAAAGCTTGAAGGAAGCAGAGGCTAAACACATTTCATCCATTTCTGCCCATTCCACACTGCTGCCACAGTCACTGATTGTATAAAGATATTACTGCCTATTACCACTTTCCTGGAACCTGTGAAGCCAGAAATACATTATAAACATCCATGCATGTGTATACTTACAAACACATATGTATAGTACATTTTCACAATACCTATCTCTCTCTGTTTTTCAGCAACTCCCTTATTTTTTTTGCTGTTTAAATATTTTTTTCTGCATTTTCCACTACATGACATCATTTGCCATTATGTATATCCCCTGCTGGAAAGCAGCCAGCACAGATTGTTCCGAACCCCTTTCTCTATCTCACCACAAACTCAGTTTCAAGCCCTTCCTCAAAACACTTAATCCTTCTGCTATTGTGAACTGAACATTAGGGAGGAATCTGAAGCCATGACAACAGCTTGCTTCCTGAAGACTCTGCTCTGGGGCCGCTCTGGAGGCGTCCCCATTGCCCAGACCAAACAGCTCAATGCACTCAACAACGCAGCTTCTCATCTCCATGGGGCACTGGCTTTTATGTCATTCATTTAACCAGGGAATCTTGAAGTGTCTGAAATTTGGGTTCAGCTCAGCTAAATGCACAAATGTTCAGAAGTCTCTCTGCAGTTTGCCAAAGCTTCTAAAAGATTCATCTGTGTTGCCAGTTTGGGCAAGAGAAATCGGTATTTCCGACATTTTTAAATTCCGGGATATGAAGACAGTGCAGTCACGTCTATTTAACAGCATTTCAATTCTTCTGGTTTGGCAATTTTCAAACAGTTCAAATACCAGATGTTTAATCAGATTTAAACAGAAAAACAGTGATCCACAAAATACAGGTAAACAATAGCATAAAGCAAAACAAAGAAAGATGGCAAAAGCTGTTAACTAGGAAGTGTCACTATCACAGCATGTATTTCAGTTGCCATACTTTGCACTGTGACAATAATACAGGATACCACTCATTAATAGATTATGAGAAATTCTTGGATACACAACATGCAAATTCAACTTGTAGAATCTACCAACACGTAGTTTCACCAAGTCACTTGACCTTTCTGAAAGGATCACCTAAATACAAATACAGAGTAGTGACAGAGTTTAAAAAGTTTAGAATATGCCAGAATACATGCATCATCATGGACAGAGAACAGATGTTTTTCCTTCTAAAAGCAGTCTTTGTCTAGTCCTTTGAATATATAAGGTAGTACATGTTTTACTTCCCTTTTTCCCCACTGGCTAGAATAAAGCATTAAGCAGACAAGGCTGTTTTTCTTGCAGGAACTTCAATTTTTTCAAACCAGTTAGACTCAGAATATGGAATTTTGTTCAGAAATGTGAGGTCAACAACTAGAAGATCCTTCACGTAAATATGATATTTGAGCTACCGAGTTAACAAGACAACATAGAGAGCCCCTATCAGGCTCTGAACATTCCTTTTAAAAGTCATGAAAAAAAACAAATACTCCTTCAGCAGCAGAGACAGGTGAAAGGCTCGGTATCCTAGAACTAATGACTTGCCATTTAAAAACAAACAGAAGTGGAAAGGCAGTTCACTTTTTCAGAGCTTGACTCCTGGCAGCCTGAGAGTTAGGCGTGCACAGGCTGTTCTGCAAACTCCACGGGCTGATTGAATTATTTGTTCTCTCTGCGTGAGCAGCACTGAAACGAACACTCAGGAAACATACGGTACAGGGAGTTGGTCAGGGAGAGAGCAAAATCAGGATATGTAAACAAACTAATGAGATCAGTGCAAACAGCGATAGCACACTGTGTTACAAGAAGCTTGTAACCCACTTTGTATATTCAGGCTGCCCTTATAACGTCACTGGCCTCCTCCTCCTCACTGGGGCTTCTGGCTCCTAAGCAGCATGAGTACATGAAATACTTTGGTTACAGAAAACTTCTCTATAAATCCCATAAATTAAAAATCCCAACATTAAAAGTTGTCTGTCATGTGATATGATTGCAAGAGCATTCTTCAATTTTTTCAGTGCTTGGCAAGCAAATATTATGACATATTTTATATTTGTGCATGTGAAAAAGATGGTTTTTTTATTCCTGCTCCTTTTCCCCAAACTGGGAAGCAGATCGTAACGGTTTTGGTTGATATGCAAGATGACAGTAAAAATCCTGTTTATCTAAGTTGCCTCTTAGGGAAGGCAACCAACTGGAAAGCTATGTTTCATTACATCCTCCCTTGTCCTAGCTGACAAAGATTTCACAGAATACTTTATGAAGACCAGAAGTCTGGAGAAAACTTGTTAAAATTCAGCCTGACTACAGAAGGCATAGCATATCACTCAGGAAAAGGTCTTGCTCTCATAAAAAGGAAAAACACAAACCACCTAACAATGGGTGCTGCTGGTTTCTGTACAAATGTGACTTAACTATATAAACTTCAGTTGTGCCATTTTCCTAGGGGTGCCCATCTGGAAATAACAAGATCAATTTACTTACAAGAGTAAGTAAATTTTTTTTCTGTATATTTTGCCAGTGGGCCATATGACACAATGAAGTAATTAATAGAGCCTGTGGGACTAACAGCAGCCAGCAAAGGGCTCACACTTGTCCTTCCCTGAGTAACGGACATGACTGAGCCCATTCCACCCTTCATATCAACTTCTATAGGGATACAAGGATGCTGAAATGAAAGGTGCAATGGCATCTACTGTTTCTAGTTAAAAGTTATTTTGTTTTCCTGAGAATAGGCACACCCACAGGCATACTACAGTAAAATTTCAGTTCACTCTGGGGAAACTGAGGTTTACTTATATCCTATTCCATGTGCAAAGTTATTAAAAGAAAAATTGTACATGTGGCATACCATCATGCTTCCTCATGGAAAACCATTCTCATTTACAATCCTTTCCTGATTTTAAATTTTAGTCTAAATTAAACCCCACATATAAATACACTCACTTTCACCCTTATAAAAAAAATAAATGAGCTACTCCATCTAGAATACCTACCAGTCAGAAAATTATTAGAAAATATTCGTTAACATTTAAAACCTCACTGATGATTTAGAATCTATGGTCTCAGTTCCGGCTGAAGCCATCATCTTCACAGAAAGAACTATGCCTGCATTCCTTTCTCTTTTTTTCCTTCATAAAAAATGCGTCTAAGTTGTCAATTTTAAGTGACCTGAACTTATTTACATGCACACAGCAGAGAAGAGGGTGTTTATAATAGCTCAATACAGGCAGCCCCAATCCAATGAAACAATCCAATGAGTCCTGCTGGTCTTACATATAATCAATGAGACTTTAGTGCATTCACTGTTGAATTGGACAATGAGACTGAGGGTCTGAATCATATTCAATCAACTCCATTTCCAGCAGCCTGTCAGGGATGATGGCAGATCTATTTTGTAGGGCTGTACACACACCAGCCCATTTGGGAGAGTGTATTTTTATGTGTGTGTATAAATGTGTCTGTATATATATATATATA
>NW_010112955.1:66617-75199 GCF_000699245.1 Pterocles gutturalis | reverse complement strand
AGGCCAGGCTGGATGTGGCTCTGAGCAGCCTGGTCTAGTGGTTGGTGGCCCTGCATATGGCGGGGGGGGTGAAACTAGATGATCACTATGGTCCTTTTCAAACCAGGCCATTCTATGATTCTATGATATGATCCTATGATTAATCGTACCACCACTTAAATGCATTCATAGAGGCAGTGGAGCACCACAGCCACTTACCAGGTCACACAAGCATTTCCCAGCATCTCACGGACATCCAAGCAAAACAGACAGCAGAACTAGGACAGCAGAACCAGGCACACCAGTCTGCTAGGCAAACAACCACATTTCCAGTGCATTAAATTGTCAAAGACCGGATTAAACTAATAGATACAGACAAAAGTCTGCCTCTATTTTGCAGTAAATCTTGCCATGAACAATGGTGTTATCACTAGAAAATGGATGTGTTTGGGGATTCATCTCTCATTAGGCAGCCAAGACCTTAATCTTCATTTCCATCCAAAAGTTTCTTCATCCAGAAGCTCTGAAGCTGAACCAGGCTTACTGTGGGCCTACTAATACCTGCTCCACTTCTGAGCATGTCACTTTTGTGTATTGAGTTTGCCCAGGGCTTTTTACATAACTGAAAAGGAGAACACCCCAAACAGCCTGGCTTCAGGTTTGCGTATGAGTCACTAAAAAGGCACAATACAGCAAAGCCACTGGAAACAGATGTTTTTGTTTCCTATCATATTCTACAGACGTTGTTCATAAACAAACTAAAGCTGCATTGAGGGCCTTCTTGTGCAATTTTCCCCCTATTCATTCCAAAATGTTTGAACTTCAGTACAAAGAGCAGAAGTAAACAAAGGGTCTAGCAGATGGTTGAGAGTAGAGTTATCGCTTATGGTATCTCAATGCGTGCAAATGTCTCATGTCTCTTGCATGCTATTTTGCAGAAAGTGTTAGACCACAATCAACAACACAAAGGATTTGAACAACCAGGTACTGAAGAAGATCTTCACATCAGAAAAGTCTCAGCGGATTACCACCCCTCAGACCAAAAGAGGTAACACAGCTAATATGGTGTAGATTAAAAACAAGAGGTAAAAGAGGCAGTCATAGGAGAGCCTGTACTTCCTCATAATTTTTGATTAAACACACAACTATGAAGTTATTCCACGTCTTTGGTTGAAATTAGTCAAATCAGGATTGTTTTCAATTTTTACATCCTGGCTGAGGTGCAGCTTCTGCTGCCGTGGGACTCAGTGGGAAGACTGTCATCAGCAGTGAACTCAAGGGAATGGGGAGAAAGCAGGAGCATCTAAGTGTCATAGCTTTAAGATACAAAGCTCAGGCCACTGAATGATGTATTTCAACAGTATGATTTTTACCTCAAATGTTATATATTAGCCTTTTACAGCACCATTTGGTTTGGTGTGAAAGTGTCTTTAAAGAAATCAAGCAAAAAAATTTTGCAACGCACCCATAAAACTACCTCAGTATTAACGGGCTCTGTTGTATGTCACAGAGGAATTTGGCAGCATTTCCCAATATTCTGCTGGGCAGTTGGCAGAATGTCATATCTGTTGAGTGCTGAAAGAAAATCCAGTTGGTGTTTGTTCTGTTGCAAGATATTTTGATGTGGCTCTTTGAAGCTGAGAAACCAAAGGAGCTGAAAGACAGAGAACTTACGCAACCTTTTGTTCCAGTGTTGCTTATGCAGCAACAAGGAAATTAATAGAAAAAACAAATGACTCTTTTAAGAAAAAGAAGATCAATCTCACTGGAGTGATAACTAAAAGTCTTGCTTATATAAGCCTCTACGTGATTTTGTACTGCAAGTACATTAACTGTACCACGGAGTCAGAAAGTTTATAACCAGTGCAATATAGACATCCTCCATTAGCTGTTAAAATTTAAATTTTATTCCACACTTACAGGTATTGTTTAGGAAAGATGCTTAGGCAGTCATTCCTAGAGAATAATAAAACCTGGAAAAAAAAGGAAAGTCACAGAATATGTTCCTTTTCCTTTCTTTCTTCTTGTGTAAAAAGTTAAAGAATCTTTTGTTTTCAAACCTATGGCCTTGCTTAGATAGAAGAGAAATCACAGATGCACACAGAATCACTGAAGGGTTGAGGCTGTAAAGCATCTCTGGAGGTTATCTAGTCCAATCACCTTCTCAGCATAATCAGCCACAGCTGGTCACCCAGGACCACACCCAGTTGGATTTTGAGTATCTCCAAGGATGGAGACTCCACAACCTCCCTGGAAAACCTGTTCCTGTGTTTGACCAACCTCACAGTAAAAAGTGCCTTCTTGTGTTCAGACTGAATTTCATCTTTTTGAGTTTGTGCCCATTGTCTCTTGTGCTGTCACTGCGCACCACTGACCAGAGCTTTGTTCTGTCTTCTTTATTGCTGCCGCTTGAGTATTTATACACACGGATAAGATTCCTTCTGAGCCTTCTCCTCTCCAGGCTGAACAGTCCCAGCTTTCTCAGCCTTCCCGTGCTCCAGTCCCTTAATCATATTTGTGGCCCTACACTAGACTCTCTCTAGTACAGCACAGTGTCTCTTGTACTGGGGAGCCCAGCACTGCACCCAGCACTCCAGATGTGCCTCATCAGTGCTGAGCAGAGGGGAAGGATCACCTACCTCTACATGCTGGTAAAACTCTACCTAATGCAGCCCAGGATTCCATTGGCCTTCTTTGTTGCAAGGGTGCATTGCTGACTCATTGTCAGCTTGTTGTCTTTTAGCTTTGCCTTCCCTGTAAATCCACTTTCCAGCTGGTCAGCCTCAAGCCTATGCTGGTGCAAGCTGGGGTTGTTTCTCCCCAGGTGCAGGACTTTGTACTTCTCTTTGCTGAGCTTCCTGTCAATGTCACCCTGTTCTGTCACCTTGTTCCTCCAGACTTTCAAGACCACTGTCTAAAGATAAACAAATTATTTTGCACAGGTGACACTTATGTGTAAATGCAAAATGCAAGGTTCATCCATGCATTTGACCTGCACCAGTGTAAAAAATAATACATTGTGGAAGTTGGCAGTTTTTAACACCCATTGTTGTAACAATAGCATAATAAATTGTTGTTTAACATGTTTGGTAAGGTAGTATTTAAGAGACAACTGAGTGTAGGACACTGTTGTACTAGAAACCATGCAAAGAGTGCACAGTATTATAGGCAGCATCTACAGAGAGCAAAAAGCTGAACTAAAAAAAGAAGCAGGAAGATAGGTGGGTGAGGCAGGGATGGTACACATGTGGTAGTAAACTTCACTCTCAAACAGTAGAAAGCAAACCTTTCTGATGTCTCGACGTGATTTTACTCTCAGGGCTCTAAAAGAAGCAAGAGTTGAAGATGGAATACAAATGCTCTGATGCCATTCACACATTCTGTCTGCATTTACATAGGCATTTGCCGCTCCGTCTTTGAAGACAAGGAAGAAACTTTGCAAACAAAGGCAGCCTGAAGGGTAAAATGATTCAGCAAACCTAAAAACAATACGTCCTCTAAGATACAGATAAGCTATTGGACCACACAGCAACACAGAAAACATCTTAGTAGTATCAGATGTATTTCTGTCCTTGTTGTACCCTGACAATACAGTCAGCCGCCTCTGGATATTTTGGAAAAATATCATTATCACAACGTCCTATTTTATTTTGCATAGAAGTTCAGTTTATTGCCTCAGTACCTTAACTTTTTTAAGTGTGAGAAGCCTTAAGAGATCTTACAGACTGGATAACATGAGCATGCACATCATACCAAGGAGGGTTATAAAAAGTGGTAGACAGCTGAAGACAAAGAGTAGCCTTGCTGGTCAGAAGAACTCACACTGCAGGTTACAAAGTTTGATGAAGATAAAGAGGTAGTTTGATTTCTGTAGGTTTCCAGTGAATGCTACAAATGGGTTAAAACGGCAGTTCAGTACCCAACCTACACATCACGTATTCTCAAAATAGAATATTGTCTCTCTTGTTACATGATGAGCATAGCTTGAAGCAGTCTCTCTTTCTTCCACTAGACCCAACCTGAAAAATCAGTCAGGCACTTTCTCTCAGAACAACCTCCAAACAAGTGGTTCTCCTTGGTGCAGCAATCACATCAAGTGCAATGAAATCTTCAGGGATAAAATCTTTCATGCTTCTTATGTTTACAATCCAGTGGGACATGTACACAACAGTACCATCTTTCAGCTTCTGCCTGGCTTAATAATATATACAAGCTATATAATCCTGTGAAATAAGGTTTCAAGTACAAAAGGCATCACAGTGCTTTCTCTAGACAAATACTGAAAAACTAAGGTCATCTTTCAGATGTTTACAAATAAGAGAAAATGAGCTCTCTGTTTTGTCTAGTGTTACTTCTAATTTCTCAAAAAGTGGGAACTATGTTTGCTTGCTATTCTTCCCCTATATTTTGCTCCAGGAGAGCATTTTTTGCTTCTTGATCCCTGGTACTTATCTTCTTTTTCAAAGTCTCCAGCAAAGACATCTCAATGATATCATCATAGTATCTGGAAGTAGAATGGTTAAAGAAATTGAAAAAGTGTATAAAACTAAATTCACACTGCCTATTCTAAATTCAGAATAAAGCATGATTGTTAAGAGAGTACCCCTTCAGTGTGCATGGAAGATTTTTCACCTATCTGTGTAATGTATATGCGAGTAACAGTAGAAGAGGCTAGCAAAATTTTTTGTTTGATTCAGTATGATAATTCCTACATTCTAGTTTGTCTTTGAACACTGGAGTTTGAAGGTGGTTTTGCGTATACTGTGATGAGGCATATGGTTCAAATAGCTCTATGGACATCCATCAGTCTCACAGGACCACATAGAATGAGTAACCATCTTTCTTGCTCATTAGAAACTGCCATCGTCTGAACATAAGTTTAAAAAATCTGATTGAGAAAAAACTACATAAAGATTCCCTGGGATTCTGTTATTCACACTGGTGAGCCTATACACAACTGAGGGAGAGAGAGGCAGCTTCCTGAATAAGTAGTGACAAAAAAAAACTGTTGCTTGAATTAAACCCTGCTGTTTCCTCCCTGAAGAGGTTGAGGACTGGGCAAATACAGCAAACTCAGCTTTTCTGATGAGCTAATATTGTAACTTCTAGCTGCGAAGAGAGGGTAACTGTCATAGCCTTCCTCCACTACTTTCAGGATTAGCGATGCCGCTCTAAAGCAGGCTGTGTTTCAGGCACCCTTTGCAGAGTGCTGCTGGGTGAGTGGACGTCAGGGCAGGTGTGGTTCATACCATCAGATGGAGCTGGCTCTAATGCAGATGTTAACTCAGAGCTAGTCACCCCTCACCCCCTTCATAGCCAGTACAGAAAAAACAGCATTTTAGGGAACTATTAATTTAATCCTAAAGAAAACAAAAAAAAAGTAAGTCAGGTGGATTATACCCCAGAGTTGTCCCTCTCTCTGTTGACAATGTCAGCTCAGGACAATTAGCTCAGATGTAAGCAGGCATGCTCTAACCATTAAAACTGAGTTAAGATGAGTGTTACCTGAGGTCCCTTTTTAAGCAGTATCCTTTCTCAGTGACCCCCGGGTGTTTCAGAGGATATATACACCTCCAGAATCAACAACTAATGGCAGACAAATGTCGTTTCTGCTTAATGCCAGGTGAGCAGTGCAGGTCAGATTGAGCACCAAGCTGCAGGTACGTAGGTTTAAGTATCTGAATGCAGGGACTGGATTTAAGCGTATACATATAGGTATCTGCCATCACCTGAGATGCCCATACTGTTGTGCCTGGTCTCCAGCTATCACACCAGACTTCACCTCCCTCCAGCATGGAGGAAATAACCTGCCTAAAATCTGATGATAAATGTCCGTAACAGTTCATGGTCTGCAGTAAGATGGCTCTTTGAGTAGTACTTTGCCCCTTCATGTCCAGGAGCAATGTCCTAGACAAACACTGTGGCATCCTTAGCAGGGTCTCCAAAAGCAAGTTGATGTGAAAGCGTGGCCTTTAGGCTTGCTGAGTTGACCAAGGTTTAGCTGTCTGTCCTGGGGCTTTTAAGAAATAGCATAAAATGAGTGTCAATAGCCATTGCACAAATCTTTCATAATAAGAGATTCCCATACACAACAGCTACTCATTAAAGAGCCTTTCAGAACGTGCCCACACTCACAGGCAAAACAACAAAGAAAGCATAAGGAAATGTCAAGTTTACCCAGATCTTTCATCAAGTTTGTCAATTGCAAACAAAACTTCTTCCCAGTAGCTAGGTGAAAGAAGTTCCTAAATAATCATTCACACATAGTGTATGTCTTGACTCCATCCCATCTTCAAAGCATCCCCTGGTGGTCCATTTGTAGGTATAAGATAGTTTTCTTCTTCCCCGACATGAAAGTCAGTCCTGAATCTCCAACAACAGCTTCCATGTGAACATGGGGTCTGCCCAGTGGGGTATTAGCAGAAATCTAAAACAAGCTTTGATGTTCCAATAAGATAATATGAGACCACACGGACAATTGCCCCTATGAAATATTAAATGCAGATTCTTTTGATCTCAAGAAATAAAATCCTATTATAATTTAATACAATTCTCTGAAAGATGAAAATAAATAATAGTAAATGAAAACATACCAAATATTAATATTTTTAATGCGGATAGAGACATTCCACATTATTTTTACTTGTATTCTTTTGAGGCAGGACTTTTCTCGTATGAGTTATTCAGAAATATTTTTATCTGAATAATTTATTCTTTCAAAGATTTTATAACCATTCAGAAATTTTTAAAGCTGAATATCTACTTTTATGAGTCTGTCTCCATATTTGTCTGTCTAAAACCAGGTCCATGACAACAGAGCTGGAATCTCTTTCAAGCTTATTTAAAAAGTTGCTGGCCAAAAATAAGGCCAATAAATCTATAAAACATTCAGTGCAACTTGTGTGACAGACCTCACTCTTACAGAAGCATATGCTGGTTGTAAGTGACATATTAATACATTGATTATGTGACTTCACTTACTTTATCATGTTGCTGTCACAGAAGAACCAACATAGTTTACTATCGTGAGGGCATAGAACATTTTGCCAAACCTAGTTTTAAACATAGGAATCGTGAACATGCCATCAATGGACAGGTCTTCACTGAGTACTTATTTAAGTAACTGTCTGTCACTGATGTTCTTTTATAGTTTGCAGTAACTATGCAAAATATGATTGAAAGTTCTTCAGTTTCTAGTGGAGCTCTGGCAATGTTTAGAGTGGGTTTATAGTGCAGGAGGTATGCAACAGATACTGATGTTAGCTAAAATTCACATCACTAGACAGTTTAAAATCACTAGCTGTTTATAGCTTGGCAAACTTCAACTCTAGAGCTGAAAAAACCCATGACATAGAACTGCTGAAGGAAGGTTTTGTTTCCATTATGCTTTTTGGTTTTAAGGTTTTTGAGTAACAGAGTTTACTTTGCTGTTCAGCATAAATGATGTAGTTACTTCTGAGAATGATACTGCATTAAATATTGTTTAGATCACATTACAAACAAAAGAGGAAAACAGAAAATTGTGCCTTGGAAATGCTCTGGCTCCTCCTAAATTTGGTATAAAGATCATATCTATATAGGGACCATGCCTTGTACTGTGTAAATTTACCGAAATCTGGCCAAATTATAAACTTGTGAAAAATTATACACCTCCCAGCTCTCTGAAACCTTATACAGACTTTGTAAAGTCTTGCTACTCTCACAACTAAATGGGATGCTGCTTGACCATGTGGTTGCTACTCTTTGGGCAGCTTCATCCCAAGCGCAGCAAAGCGTGCTCTGCCACTGTTGGTCACATTTGCCACACTCACCTGCTCTGAGCACACACCAGGTTCTCATGTCCCTGCAGCGTGCCATGGAAGAGCTGCACTTAGAAGTGGAGTAGGAAATGAGCAGAGGGGTGGAAAGGGGGGGATGGAGGAGTGAGGGGTAGAGGTTTGAAAGAAATGTGGTGTAAAAGAAGATGTCAGGAGTTGAACAGAGATGAGAGGCAGAAAATTCATCCTTGAGAGATGGAAAATTGTTAAGGAGGACCATTAAGAGCAGATAATGAGAGTGAACAGGAAGCGGTGAGTTAGGACACCGGAGGAAAAAAAAAAAAAAATGAAGAAAAGAAGACATGGAGCTAGTGAGGAGCAGTTACACAGAATATATTATATCCATTAGGACATATTTGCCTTAGGACCCGGGTAAAGGAGATCTGGGCATAGCTATATCCAACGAAGGAATGATGAAGCTATTACATAGCTGCCCAGTGATCAAGAATATATAGTACATGTGTATAGGAAAAGGGGAAAATAAGGGCACCACAGCTTCCCTACTGCTCTTCCAATACATCCACACCCCTTAACAATTTGACCTTGGTAAATGCAAGAGCTTTTGAATCTCAACATTTCTGCTTTGCTAGGAAGCTACAGTTTGACACTGGTCAAATATGTTCCTCCACCCCCCTCTAGTGGGAGGTCCACACAGCAAGTGTTTCGTCCTTTTTCCAGTTTCCACCACACTTCGAAGAATAAAGGGCTGCTCTGCTCACCCAACAACCTTGGTTCTGCCTCAGTGAGTCTGCTTGTGTAGGGACACGTGCATACGTGGGTGTTGTT
>NW_010112955.1:55889-66586 GCF_000699245.1 Pterocles gutturalis | reverse complement strand
GTGTTTTTCCTCCCCCCCCCCCCCACATCCTCTGTGTTCAAAGTAGTTAGTTATAAACCACAAGGCCACACTGAAAGAATCTTTAAACTGCAAAATTATCCAGTAGTCCAACATTTTAAAATGCCCAAAGTTATTTAATCACTATATAAATATGTGTTATGCCTAAGGACTGAAATTAAGGATCATAAGACTCCCACTTCATTAAAAATATAGGAGTGGCAGTGCTTAGGTGTGAATCTGTTTTGTGTCATGACTGTAGGTCACTTGATGCTCTGGAGATTTGCACTGCATGAGGGAGATGGACAAAAAGGATTGTGATAAAAGTCACTGAATGTTCCCGGAAAACCAGATTCCATCCTGTCTTTGTCAGAGATTTTCTATGAAAATCATGTGAATTCTCCATTCTCATATTTTAGACATACAGCTTGTGATCCTGCAATCTTTTTTGAAGAATTGCTGAGCTTTTGCAGCAGTCACTGAGATAAATAGGAGCTCTACTCTACATACTCTACATACAGCTATATACTCTGAGAAATCAGACCTCAGGCATCTCAAATTACCACCCCAAATTAGCTGGAACTTTTGACAATTCCCTATCTGTAAAATGGGGGGAATGATACCACAGGGACATTATGAAGATAAATTCACTAATTTCTGTTAATAAGTAGGATACTGTGAAAATAAAAGCACAAGGGAAAATCCCATTAGGAAATGAATAATTATATATTCAGTGCAAGGTTTGGATGGTGTGCAGAAAACTAGGCATGGGGACATGTATTAAATGATGAGAAGAAAAATAAATACTGTACGGTTGCTCATTTTGTGAGGACAATCTGCCTTGTGCACTGAAAGAGGCACAGGTCCTGCGGGTGGACATGGCTGTGTAATTAAAGACTGCATCATAATGCATGCACACAGGCTGCTGTAATTCTCTTATTTCTCTCTTTGCATTGTGACTTCGTAATCATAACATTTCTTTACTAAGTATAGTGTGGAGAGACAAATGTATCTGTAGAATATGAAATAAATCACTTAACGTCACAGGTGGGAAATTTCTATCTCCCAGCTAAAGAAATGCCAGCGTTTCCCTAATTTCTTTATCCAGTATAACCTGGTAAGTTTGTGGAAGAACCAGACGAACTACCACTTTGGAGACCACTGAAAATGTTATGACCTTGCATAAATATTAATCTTTTTCTTGTGTCCGTATTGTTTGCTTTGTGAGTGAAATAAACTGCAGGTAGGCCTGTATGTAGCTGTGGAGTCCAAGAAATCTTTCTGTTCCTCAGAAGTTGAGCAAGGTGAGCAGATCTGGCATGCAGAAAGTGCCACTACGGGCACCGAGCGTACTCTATGGGAAAAAAAAGTAAAGAGTTATTTGAGGCTGAAGTTTGTATGAGCCTTATTCTCTTAAGCATGTGAATGTGGTTACTCAGAGATTAGAAGAGCCATTCTCTTAAGAAGTTCTGAAGAGGTGATTTCCAGAGTTTTGTAACCTGAGCATATATGAACTGATTTTTTTTCTTTCCCCAAGGAAAATAATAATTATTTCTTAGATATAATAATATTTTCTTTAGTTTTCAAGCCATTTTCACAGATGGAAAGTGGGAAAAATAGATATTTGATTTTCAAATATTTGAAAAAACTTTTACAGGAATTCTCATGATGAACTCTCTCCCTCAGACTTCCCCAGATTTCTGACTGAAGGGGTATGAACGCCTGGGCAGCAGGTAGTGAAAAAAGGTTAGAAAAGTAAAAGTGGCTGAAAGTATGAACTTCCAGGGAAAGATAACGGAAGTCTGTAATTGTGTTACTGCCAGCACCACCTGCAATACGACTCTTGTGAAACATCACAGAAGCTTTCAGACGCATTATATAATGAACATGAGGTGGACCCAAGGTCTTCTCAGTAAATGTGTCTCTTCTGACAATGTCTCAGGCCAAGATACCTTATGATTACATCTCCCTGCTAGGTTAACTTTTTCAAAGAGCTCACTATAAGCAGTAAAAAGATGTTAAAACTGGATTAACTGCAGATAGTATCAGTTGGCACTGATCTGCTCAACCACGGGGGCTGAAGGATCAAATCAGCCATTACCGCATCAAGCTAGCAATGTCTAGGTGATGTCTGGCTACTTTTCATTTTGCCTTCTTCTGGATAAGGTTTAGATTAGGTTGCCAGACAAATCATAATACTTCTTAGGTGAATAAAAATATCAGGTAGAAGACAGTGTACAAAAGGTCACAGCGCAAGTAGGTTCATGGTAGATCTTCAGACCTAAATGCTGTGGACAAATGGTTTAATTTTTTTTTTGTGTGTGTGTGTGTGTGTCATTTGTGAGGTGCTGCCCACTGTCATTCTGCACAGTACTCTCTCCAAAATGCGGAGGGGACAGATTTGCTACTATGAATAAGCATCTAAATATGAGGTAGTCACCTCCTGGGTGTAACAAAAGCTCTTTAGAGAGTGAACCTGGTTAAACAGTTTTGGAAGTCTTCCTTGAGGTCTATGCATACCTTTAAGTGCCTGAAGCAACTGGGAAATCCAGTTGTTAACATGTTCCTCATATGTATGCTCTTCTGGAATTATTTATACCTGAATTTCTCATAGTGCTGAAAATGAAACTTATTTCTCTGTTAACTTAATATAGTCCTTTCTAGACAAATTATTTGTCATGAGTTCTGTTTTTTCTTGGGAGGAAATTAATACACTTTTGTCTACAAATGAATGTGTGTATGAATGTACACTTGAATACGTGTGTGTGTGTGTATGTATGCACATTACATATAAAAAAGCTTAATTTCATCTAGTAACATTGGTTAGTCATCAAGCTTGACAAAGATCATTCAGTCCATGCTGAAGAACAGCCTTTATTACTTTGGGTATTAGTAGCTAAGTTAAGTACCTCTGTCAGTTTGGACAACATTAGACTTCGTCAAAATAAATTCAAGACAATATAAGCCTGACAAAGGCCAGTGTTAGCTGAAATGTAGAAAGGTTGCAACATGGAATGACAGACATGCTGATTTTCCAACATAAAATGAATATTTTTTAATTAAGCTTCCTGATTAAGCAAGTTAGCACCAAAGCAAATTGCCAAGTAGTATGCAGGGGAAAACTTTGTTTTGTTTTTAAGTTTATTTATATTATTGCTTTATATTTGTTAAAATAGGGACTTCTGCTTTGTGTGAGGTTTCACCCTGTAAACAAGCCCATTTAACAATTCTCAGCTGAGTGGCATATTTCCCAGTTCTAATGTGACATTTTGTAAGTGATTATTTTCCTCTTTGTCAGGAGGCTCTATAGGGACACTCATTGGTGCTTAGTCATAAAATGCTAATTAAGCAAACAGCAAGTAATACAAAATTTTGCTGTGTGTAAAAAGCCGCATAATTATCTGAACTGCTACATTAAGTGTAACCAAATCACAGGAACAGGCTAAAACCCATGGTTGTGATGGATGACGTGACAAAAGAATCTAACTAAATACAGGGTCTGTTCAGGAAAAATTAGGCTCCATTGCTACTAATGTTTATTAGGTTCAGATTGGCATCTCCAATCTCAGTAAAAACCACTGTTGAGGAGGAGGGAGGATGAAATTGGGTTCTAATACTTCAGGGTGAAGGAAATTGAGTTAGCAATCCTAATGGATATAGCTGTCAGCATGGGAACCCCAGTTTGATTTGAGAAGAGTAAGAAGATACTTGAGACCCTACCGTATTTACAGACATAGTTACGCTGCCTCTGAGAGATAAAGACCAGTGGCAGCTTTCCGTCTCCGCCCATGGACAACTGAGCAGAGATGCTCTAAAATGCCTCCTGAAGCCCCCTTAGTGCATGTTGCATCAGAAGGGGAATGGTGGAGGATAAGAAAATGATGAGTGACCAAATGGGACCCACGATGTATGTGTGAAGCAGATGTGGCCTTGTAGCCTCCCCTGCCCTTGTTCACACAGCACTTGGCACGTTAGACCAGCATTCAGAAAAGATCAGCAGAGATGAGATGTGCCATCTAGGAGAGATTTAATAGTACTTGCTGCAGAGGAGAAATGGGGCATTTATGTCCAGTAGTCAACCAGGAGTTTAAAATTTCCACCTCAATCCCTCTCCTGTTATCATTTTCTACTAAATTGACACCACCTGAAGCACAGTCAGCTACTCTCTTTGTTCTAGAGTGGGTTTCTCAGTTCTCTGGACATTATGTTGTTGCTTGGAGATAATGTTTTATTTCCTGCATGAACGGTCTCATGATTTTGTTACAACTGTGAACACTGATTTGCATTTATGCAACAGAGGTGTTTTAATGCCTTCTGTATATTTCTGAAGAGGGAAGAGAGAGGTAAATAATTCCTTGATAGGGCACTAATGAAGTTAAAATTTCAGTAGTTGTATTCTAATATTGAAATGTTAATAGTGAGTGTATTTATCTCAAAAGTATACAATTAACAAAAAAAGAAGGCTGTATTACAGGCATTAGTTCTTAAACTGAAACAGAGGATATATACATTCAGAAAATATCTATTTTCTCAGAACTGATATTAGCCCAACACTGCCCCTTTTTCCTCCTCCATATAATTTGCTCTTTCAGGTTTGTCTTCCAGATGTGAGGAATAAAATATGCCTGTTGTGCTGGCTTGGAGATATGTAGCAACATGAGCCGTTAAGGAAAGGTTCTTTGCTGAGAGGGTGGTCGGTCACTGGAACAGGCACTCCAGGAATGTGATCACAGCACCAGACCTGTCAGGATTATGCTCTTAGTTATATCATTTAGTTTTCAGTAGTCCTGCAAGGAGCAGGGAGTTGGATTTGATGATGCTTATGAGACCCTTACAACTTGAGATATCCTATGATCCTATGATTCTATGAAAATGCATGAATTCTACAAGGATACAACAAATACATACTCTCTTTCCAGCACAAAGAAAGAGGAAGAGTGATATTCTCTTAGATGCCAGAAGGTCAGAAAACAGTGAATTCCTACTTAGGACAGCCTTATGGTGGAGTGAGAGAGCAACTACACAGTAAAATTGAGGACACTCACCTCACCCCTATTGCACAGTCATAAGTTTGGTAAGGAACAGAGTCAGGAATGCTGCATGTATCTCTTGGGAAGAGCTCAATGACCTTTTTTATTCAGACAATTCAAGAAACAGCAGCAAGTAATCCTACAAGCACACCAGATAACTAGACGACTGCCTAAGGCTTATCTTATTATAACTTTACAGAAGAAATCATTGGTGACAAGTTTTCTGAAGTTCGAATCATCTCCAGTATCTGGGGAAAATTTATATCATACAATATTACTATTACTATTCAAAGTATCTGTTTTGGGATTAGGTTGTCTTTTGCATCCTACAACAAACATTCTATATTTCTAAATATCTGTGCCTCTTCTCCATCTTCCTTGCAATTTTCCTTGACAGAATCATTCCTTTAATACCAGGTTATCCCATAACATACTTCCACGACTAACAGGAGAGAAAGGATTAAAACTTCCTTACACATTTAAGTAGCATCTTTACCAGAAGTTATTAACTGGAATGATAGCTGATTTTTGTTTGTTTGTTTGTTTGTTTGTTTTCTTTTCTATTCCAGACAAAGTGATTTTCCTTACATGAAAGCTTAGGACACCCATAAAGATATTACTATCCACTACAATGGTAATTTCTTTCCAGCACACTTGTACTTCTGAACGTAACCACTAGAGACAGAAAAAGGAGCTTCTTTCTTTGCTATTCCTGAAAATTGCATTGCTGATAGGAAATGCATTGATCCTAACTGAAAACAGCTTTTGTTGGCATTTTATTTCATACTATTTTTCTGTGTTAAACAACTGGAAAATATATTGTCTTACTCCAGTTCCATTTCAGTGTCTTTCCTAAGGTCTTCCTTCAATGTCATCTTCTGCTTAAATCTCCCTGTTCCCTCCTTTTTCTTTATTCTTTTATTTAAAAAAACAATGCTTTTCCTCTTGAGTTATTGGTATAGTTCAATAAGAGTGCTTCAGTGAGAGTTTCAATATGTTTATTTTGATTTTTAAAATTCTTATGTGAAAATATTTGAAAGAAGATTTTTTTTCTCTCCAAGGCGGTCATCAGAAGTTTCTTAGTAAGAATTCATTATTTTTAATGAAGTTACTTAGTATACATGTGAAATAAACTTCTTGTAATTATTCAACCGTATTCAAACAGCTTGACTAAATTAGTAGCTTTTACTTTTTTTCTCTCATTGAACATCTAAGAAACCAAATTCCTCCAGTCCACACTTGTGAATAAAGTTTGATTAATCAATACCTGGATTTATGCCATTCTTCGACTGAGCTGTATGAAAGAGTGGCTCACTAGGCTGAAAAAGCTGCTCATCTTTGAACATGAGTATAAAACAATGTTCACATGCTCAGTCATACTCAGCCACTGTTACAGGTGACATTCATACCCACCCTTTAAAGACCCACCTATCTATTATACTTAAAGGTCAATGTTCAAATGGAAAAAGAAATTTGAGAAATACATTTCCTGTAATGGTACCTGCTCTTTCCCCTTGAAAAAGATCTTTCCCATTACTTAAAGCCTTTCACTATTTTAAACCTCCAACAGGTACCGGGACAACTACTTTGTCAAAGTATCTCATTTCCAATGCTACTGTTGCATCGTGGTTAGTCTTTCTTTATCACTGAGAACAAAATAGTTGTGGTTTTCATGAAATATTTTATGTTTCATAACATGTCAAGTAAGAGTTAACCTTCAGAAGGCTGCAACAGGTAGAAGAGGAAATTTACATGCTGCTGGGTTTTCCTGTAAGGTTTCTATATAGGCATCATATTGGATTTTTAACTCCACTGAATTTGTATTTTTTGTTACATTTTTTTCCATTCTAGTTAAATGTCCTTAAAAATGTAGACATGTAACTTTTCTGGATTGTCATTTTTTGTTTTATATTGAGAGGCACAACTCAATGTACATGTTTACAGTACTATTACTTTCAAAGAATAAGTTGATCTTTGACAGATAATCACATGACCTGTGCAAATTGAACTACTTTCACATTCCCTCACAGATCCATGCTCTCTTGTTTTCATATGAAAACTACTAAAGCTGAGGATTCCAAGGGTAGTGCAAACAACAGTGGTGAAAATATACATTACTTTTATTAAATATGAGATTTTCATTCCCTACCACAAAAATACCAGGACTTTCATAAAAAAAGCAGAAAAATGCAACTCCTCACTTTATCTCCAAGATCTTTAAAAAGAAGTTTATACTTTACTTCAAGTTATTTTTCTTCACAAACAGAATATCCTTAAAAGACATGTTTTCAGTTTTTTCAAACTCGTTCATTCATTTTGCAGCTTCGGACTCTGACAGATACCCTTCTTTCTTGGAAGGGAAAGAACTTGTTCCATAAACTACCAACTTTCTCAGAAGTTTGCAAAATTTTGTTATCACATTTTTCTTCAGGTTCCTCATAAGAATGTCCTGTGTAGTACAGTTCTCCAGAAAGTCTCTATTTTCTATTTGTGACTGAAGCAGGTACAAAACATTATGACAACCTCTTCCCCCAGCCTCCAGCTTTGAAAATTTGAGATCCACAGAATCGTTCAAATAATGTGCTGCCTCTTTTGAACTATATACTAGCATCTTAATATCTCTAATTAAAATGATTGCCAAACCACACGTTTTCTCTGAAGCTCTCTTGTTACAGATCTGCCTGTCCTTTTCTTTGTCACATTCTTTGTTTTAACTGCATCTTAAAGTTTGTTCCATTTTACGAATTTTCAGGAGGACCAATTTCTTCTCACTTACAGTAATTTCTTATAATTGTTGGACTTTCCAAACTTGTTCTAATTCCAGGATTCTGACAGATATTGTCCCTTCTTATTTTTTGTTCTCTTCTTTAAAGACGGGAAACTTTACTAATAAAGATTTCTCTCATTACTGCCTGACAGAAGTCCACAACATTTTAAATCTATTTCACCTTTAGCATTTTCTCTTAGACATTTATGAGAGTCACATGTATAATTATTGTACTTTTACGAAGCTGCAGGATACAATTCTACTCAGTCTCTGTCTGTACTGTTTGTTTTTTGATTACCAGCATATTGACACCAAGTGTAAGTGATGATGGCAGCTGATTGCTGAGGAGAAATTGAGAGGGATGATATCCGTATATTCTGTATTGTGGCAGGGAACAGTACGTGTGAATTCCAATTTCAGGGTTTCTAGTTTTCCAAATACTGTTCAGAACTTATGTTTTTAACACTTTACTAGCTCTTTTTGCCACTTCCTTTGTCCAGTTCTCAACTCCCTTGACCTACAAGGGACAATTTATGGTATTTCAGCAGCCTCCTGCTCCCTGAATTTATTAAGATACCTTAAAAACAATAAAAAGAAAATAACTGATTCTGCCTATGGTTAATAGTAAAGCTGTTAGTTTTCATTGCTCTTTAGATGACCTTTAATCTGCTTATTCATTCTTCAGACTATCTCCTAAAACAAAAGTGACTTTTAGCTAATAAAGTGACTTTCATTTTCTCTGTTTACTCTTGTAGAGAACAATGTGCCGTGTGTGTATGTTGTTCCTAGATATTTTTTATCCCCATCTTGCAAATAGGTTTCTTTTACAGTATATTACCTGGTATATCTACCTGTATTCCTTGTAAAACCTTTTTTTTCTTGAAAGTGTCATTTGGACCTTTAACTTTTATAGATACAATATTTACTGATTCACAAATCCACAGTTTATCAGCCCCTATTCTCTTAATCTTTTTGTTTCTGCAATGTACTTCTGACCCTGTTAGACTAAGACTTGCCAGTACAGTGTTAAGCTCTAATACTGAGTAGTGCATAGCTTAAAACTGACTTTCACCTTTTACAACGAAGAGATAATAAATGTCCTTCAGTCTCCTAATACATACAGGTTACTTTTTTTTTAATCTTCTTTCATCATTTTATACAACCAACCTCTAAAATTAACTTTCTTAACCATAATCCTAAGCAGCTAAATATGTCTCCTCACATTATTCCTCAACCCTTTCTGCTTCCTCAGTTCAAATGCCCATCCATGTGAACCCTCAAATAATCTTTTCCACAACCTTATTTTCCTTTACCCCTAAACATGGAAACTCGTTTTCACCCTGTGACAGTGAGGAACACCCATCCTCTCTTCACCTGCATAGTGAAGTCCCACCTGGAGGCTTTCAGTCTGTCACCGAGGTGAAAATGCAGCATCATATTAAGGTATCAGTGTTTGGGCAGAACTGGGAAGGGAACTTGTTTCAGGTCATCCTCTTTTTTTTTTTTTTTTTTTTTTTTTTTTCTCCTGTCTTAATCTATACCTATTTGTCTTTTCTTTCTTGTTGGGTTTAGAATTATGCTTTTCAATACCCACTTTCTTCATATTTCTGTTGCTAACAGCAGTACTTTTACTGTACTACATATTATTGTTCAGTTACACCTAAATTCCCTCAGACAACCACAGCTTCTTGACTTTTATTTACCACTTTTCCTTTCCTTGCTCTGTGATGCTTTCTTTGTTTTATATTTTAAAAATTCCACTTCTCTAAAATGGTGAAGCTTTTCACTTTCTGGCAAATTTGGCTTGTAATTTTACAGACCATTTCCACTAACTTCAGTTTCTGTAGAACCGTATTACTTTATTTTCTCTCCTTTTTGATATGATTCTGTTCTTGATATGTAAAATATATTAGAATGTGAACTGCAATGAAATTAAAGTGTCATCTGTCTTTCACTTGTTATTTTCAGATGGGCAGTACACTTGCTCATTTCCCTTATTGGGTTTGTTTGAAAAGGACTGTGTAACAAGGCAGTTTGAAGACCCCTGTGAACACCAGCCTTGCTGGTGCTTTTGTTTTCAGATGTAGAAGACGGCAGACTGTTCCAGTTAACAGAATCTCTCTGTCCTCTGTCCCTTGTGGGAAACAGCTAATTTTTAGACTATTTCTTCCTTTGTGTTCTAAATACACTTGATTTTATTTTCAGATCCATTCCTAACTATAGTTTTACAGTTTTTAGTCAGTATCTGTACATTACTGATCTTATTCCCAGCTCCTTCTAGTTGATTTCAAACCTATCAAATCCTGATTGCAATTTAGATATCAGGTTACTGAAGTTAAGCCAGAGGGGAAAGGGATAGTGCATTTTCCCTGGGATAGCCATTTTAAGGGGTTGTACATTGTGCATTTTTCTTCAGCTTTCAGTCACAACCTATTTTCTCAAGTGGTATGAATTCAAAGAAGCTAATTTTTCTATAATTCTGGCAGTATGCTTCATTTTGTGTAAATCAGCAAGTAAAGTTTTTAAAAACAACCTGTTTGATTCATTACACTCCCCATGATTTTGTTTACCTCTCAGCAACAAATCAGAGAGAGAAGAGATGGAAGGACAGCACGAGAGAACACAGCTTGTTTTATAAATTGCAAGACACACAAGTAAATATCTTGATAACGGATTGCAGTTCTAGTTTGACCAACTGCATTCAGTACAGTCAAACAGAAAAACTGTTTACACAAATTTTCTGGAAATAGATGTGTTCATTAACTAATCCAAAATTGCTTGATGGCATATGGGAAATACCTACAGCTGTCTCATCCAAATTCCATATTTTCCAGGTGAACTATTTAAAGTTTCAGACAGTATAGTGTTTTCTGCCTTTTCTATTCTTTCTGCACAAATGGAGA
>NW_010112955.1:51635-55858 GCF_000699245.1 Pterocles gutturalis | reverse complement strand
CTTTCCCTTAGCCCCCAGCCCTGGGTAGAATTCATCTGACTGAATGAAGAGCCCTTTGCCTGTCTTGCTAAACTCCTTGTAAAGCTGATGGAGGGAAACAGGAAGGTCTAGGACAAGATTCATCATCTCCTAATGGAGATACCTATAGTGAGGCAAGAGAGAGATGAATGAAGTCCATTTCTCTCTATTAATTGTTAGGAAAGAATAAGATGTCCAGACCAGACATAAGCTGCAAGAGGAATCCCCCATATGTCTCAGCCATGCTTCTATCGATAATTAATATAATTAATTACTGGTAGAAACACATGTTTTTGAAACTGAAAGGGATCATTTCAGTTGCATAGCTTGATTTCTTTCATAATCCAGACCTGGCATGTAGACAATAATCCTTTCACTCAGCCAAATAACTTGTGACCCAATGAAAAAAGTCCATTTTTTTCCTTGCCTGTTTTCCCCTCCCTCTAAGAGCAAACTCTAGGACCATCTTAAATTTAAAGTCTATGAGCAATGTTAAAAATCTCTTTCCTAGAGTCTAGGGCATTTCAAAGACACAATTAGTAGGTTTGCTTTCTGCCCACAGTTTGCCCCATACCCAGAAATGTGTACTGCCTGCTTACTTTATGGCTCTCTTTGTAAAATAGCATAGCCCCATACTCAATGCCCTGAAAATCACTTCATATTTCCAAGTTTAGGGGGAAAGTAAGGTTGTTTGGAGTTTAGAGTTACTCTATTTTGGGTATTTTATATGTATTTCACTATATTGTGGAACTGCTTTTGTTTTGTCTTTTTATTGTAGTGCTAAATTTGGCATTAGGTTTTAATAACAGTGCAGTGCTTTGAGACCATGCTGAAAGGTATTTTATCAATTTAAGTTACTATTCTATTATTGCTTTGCCCCAAGGCTCACCTCATTTTCAGCGAAGCCCACTCATTTTTTGTGGAGTCATCACTTTTCCCCTCTGTTCATTCACCCTTCCCTTTCCACAGCCTTTTCATTCTCATTGAGAAGGGCCAGGTGAACAGCTCTTTCTAAAGCACGGCTCCATATGCTGAGTTGTAACTAGCCTGGTGCCATCCTCCTCAGAAGCCAAAGGTATCAGGTAGCACATCTACACCTACCCTGTCTCTAGGGAACAGGAGTATAAGAGACACATGAAGGTCCACAGTTGGGATTTTATTTTGGGTTCAAAAGTACCCAAAATATACATCCAGACTTTGAAGTATTTCATCCCTGCTTTCACGTCTCTCCCAGTTAGCAAAACTGGACTTGGAGAAGGTGGGAGAGTGCTTAATCTACCAGTGAGGGATTGATTTCTTACATGTCATTTGTGTTAGGGGGTGGAATGTCTCACTGAACCACAAATCTCTTAAGCATTTTCATGGCAGAGGAGACATTTTCAGGTCCTGGCCTTGAAGCTTTTAACTAAACTCTCCTAAAGTTCACCTCTGGGCCTATAAAATGGGAATGCTGCTGTGGTCACTAAGGACACAGCTTTTTAGAATAAAGACAAAACTTTCAGAACCAAGAAAACTCCATTTTGGTCCTGACAGCATGAAGCATATATGGCCCCATGGTATCATTCTGGATGAAAGCTAAAGTCAGTCTTGTATCATCAGTCTACCTTCAAACAACATATACTGAAGGGCAAATACAAGACAATGACAAAGATCAGAGGCAGAGGTACAGAGGGCAAGAAATCCTTCCAAAAAAGGATATGAGCTTTTACATATAGAAAAGAGGAACCACAGAAACAGAAGCTGGAAAAGAGAAAGTTCAAATCCATTACAGAAAGCAAATAGTGTGCATGGGCCCGTCAGCCATCATCATCATCATCATCGGTGTAAGTACAAAATTGCTTTTCAACCTGCATCAGTAACATTGGACTAGTTTAAGTGGGAAGAGAATCTATCAGATAAGAAAAAGACCCAAATCTGTAATTTAGAAACTAAAATTCTCTGATATCACCATAGAGTCACAGAATGGCTGAGGATGCAAAGCACCTCTGGAGGTCGCAAAGCACCTCTGGAGGTCGCAAAGCACCTCTGGAGGTCATCTGGTCCAACCCTTCTGCTCAGTAAGGACTACCTAGTTGTCCAGGACCATGTCCAGGTGCATTTTGAATACTTTTAAGGAGGGAGAATCCACAGCCCCTCCGGGCAGCCTGTGTCAGTGCTCAACCACCCTCACAGTGAAAAAGTGTTTCCTGAAAACACCTCCTGTGTTTTAGATTGTGCCCGCTGCCTCTGGTCCTGTCACCGGGCACCACTGAAAAGATCCTCCCTCCATCTTCTCCACACCTTCCCTTTGAGTATTCACATACATTTATAAGATTCATCCCATCAGCCTTCTCTTCTCTAGGATGGACAGTTACAGCTCTCCCAGGCTTGCCTCACATGAGAGATGTTCAAGTTCCTTGGTCATCTTTGTGGCCCTTTGCTGGGGTCTCTCCATTATGTCCGTGTCTCATACTGGGGAGCCCAGAACCAGACCCAGTACTCCAGGTGGGGCCTTGCCAGTGCTGACTAGAGTAGAAGGGTCACCTCTCTCGACCTGCTGGTAACACTCCTCCTAATGTAGCCCAGGATACTATGTGGTATGAACAGTAATGGAGTCTGACAACATGTTGTAAACCAAACTTTATTGAGGCAGTAAGAAAGATGAGCAATGATGTGCCCACACAGTGACTTACCTGATCACCAATAGTAAACGTAGGATCATAAGCAATGCCATGGCTCCAGCAGACTGTCAGGGACACTTCACATCCAGGTCATTTGACAGCAACAGTCAAATGTACAAAAGCCTTTTGAATGCGGGTAGGAGTCATGCTACCCCTTGGTTTCACCAATGGTAGTGTGATTTGTGAGAAACATACCTCAGATGGCAGTAGTGTGCCCTTCATGTCATTTCAGATGATGTGTGTGGCATACTCCCTACAAGCTGATGGTGGTCGAGGGGCAGAGTGACAAGTGACATACCATTAGCCTTTGCAGCAAGGGCACATTGCTAGCTTATGTTCAACTTGCTGTCTACCAGGACCCGCGGAAAGATGTTTTCCCCCATCACACATTGGTGCTTGGGGTTCTTCCTCCCCAGGCGCAGGACTTTGCACTTCCACTTGTTGAATTTCAGGATGTTCCTGTCAGCTGATTCCTCCAGCCTTTTGTGGTCACTCTGGATGGCATCGCGACCCTCTGGGATATCAGCCACTCCTCCCAGTTTTGTCTCATCAGTAAACTTGCTGAGAGCATGCTGGCCCATCATCCAGATCATTAATGAAGACATTAAACAGGACTGAACCCAGTATTGACCACTAGGATACATTGCAAGTTACTGGTCTCCAACTAGACTTCATGTCACTGATCACCACCCTCTGGGCTTGGCCATTCAGACAATTTTCTGTCCACATCACTGTTCATCCAGCCTATACTTCATCAGCTTCTCTATGAGGATGTTATGGGAGACGGTGCTGAAAGCCTTAGTGAAGTCAAGGTAAACAATATTCACAGCTCTTTCTACCAAACGGAGAGAGAGGACTTTCATAAAGTCTTTGATGAAAATCTCTGATGGAAGCCAAACCATCAAAATAAACTGTCTTATGGTGTGGAATAAAAAAAAAAAAAAAAAGTAATTTGTAATTTTTCAATATTCCTGCCAAGAGAATAGTCTTGCTGGCCTGTTTTTCTAGAGAGAGGCAGAATGGTACACTCTTCCAAGGCAGACTATTTACAGATTGCAAGTAGGACACTTAGATGGGATTGCTCACCTTCTGCAAGTGCTTTTCTCTCTCAGGCAACTGCAAAGACAGCCTAGTCAGCTAATTTCCTAAAGCTAGGTTGGCTGAATCCAGGCTAAAATTAAAAGTGTATTTTTCACCACTGCATACCTTAGCATTTCACTGCCTTAGTGTGTTTGGGTAGAACTGTTTAACATAATTGCTAGTCATTTGGGAAGGATGCTGAGTACTGAGATGGTAATATTTGCAGATGATGCAATTACTTAAATGACCAGGACTGAATTATCTGCCACTAGCCTTTCTTAGAAACCAAATATGAACTACCTAGATGGCTGATCTGACCTGGCATTTCCTGTACAGCATTCTCTCTGCCTGATGCTTATACTAAGCTTTCATCACTATTGACTAAAATCCATACAAAACACAAGCAGCAGCAGCAGAATTTTTTTCCAATGGATTTCATGCATTGCTCTCTCTTACAGAATCAAA
>NW_010112955.1:30370-51604 GCF_000699245.1 Pterocles gutturalis | reverse complement strand
CTGAACAGGAGGCAAAATTCTGAGGTAACTATGGGTTTTTTGGGTCTGAGAAGAGAAGAATGTAGTTATATCATGAATGTGACTTCTCTTCAAGAGTTTTTTTTCCAAGAGGAAACTTTTGAAGTTTCCTGATCTTTGTTGGAGCATCGTTCTATAGCAAAATCCCTTAGTTGCATTCTCTCAGCCTGGAAAGCTTTATTTCAAGTTTTCACACATTTTGCTCTGGATTCTCTGCTTAGAGAGAAAGGAAAAGAGGCTCAACCACTAAATTTAGTCCAGGGAAGAAAGATGCCAATACCCTTCTTACAGTAGCTCAACACCTTCATGCCCCGTGCCAACCAGAAAACAGAAGTGAAAAGGAACACAGACGCTTTACCAGTCTTGAAAATGATTCTTTTCTTTTCTTTTTTTTTTTTTTTCTGAAAGTTTAACAACACATGAGATTAAAAGGGATCTCTTATTTTGTCCACACAAGTTTACAATTCTCAAAACAAAATTAGCTGGCAAGTCAAGAGCTATGCTAACATTGGGCTTTTTTTTCTCTGCTGCACGACTGAAATACAATGGGATGAGAACTGAGAGAATACCTCTTCCTTATTCTCTGCAGCTTAAACACAGCTCTATCTTTGGCACGGAACAAGCATGGAGTAACTTTAATAACAACACAAGACATAGTGCTGTAACCCAGGTTCATAAGTTTCTTTTTCGTTGCCTTCAACAAAACCACCACTTAAATCAAACTCTCCTTAAGAAATGCTGATCTGCAGAATATTACCAGATGGGTCTCCTGCCTTCTGAAGTAAGGGGGAAATGAGAGAGCCTCATGTTTAACGGCATATGAAAGAAGAAATACAATGTGTAAACTTTCCACTGACGGATATAATAGTGTTCTCACTTTTAAAGAAAAACAGTGCTTCCTAGCAGGAGGCCTGCAAGAAATTTAACAATTACTCAAGATTTAGTTGTACAGCATGGCATTTTCAAATATGTGCAGAGACTGTTATTTTTTGTAATTAAATTAATTTAAATAATAAATAATGTAATTAAAATACATTTGGACTGTGCAGTCCCTAGGGCTGGAACTGTGTACAGAGAAGTGATGCATATTCAATGTGAAGTTTAATGAGTAAGAAAATGCAGAATCCTGGAAATCTGGTAATGTGCAATATAGTTTTGGCACCCTCCCCCTTATCCCCCATTCCTTTTCAGAGTAAAAGAGGGCCCAATTTACTGAATCAGGCTCTAAATCATTCACAAGTCTCTTTTCCTAAAAAGGAAACGTTGCTAGTGTTTAGGGGTTTTTAGCACAACATGTGGTTACCCAAATGTTTCCTTACAATAGCCCTAGTGAAAAGTGATAGGAAATTGACTCTGTAACCCTGTAATAGCAATGTTTACTTTACCCTCATCAGAATTTTACAGACTATAGGAAATCATTACTTGTCTCTTCGTTACAAGGCTGACCCTGATTAAAAACTCCTGCTGCTGAGATTTTCAGAAGAGACTAACACTGTCAGAGCTTTGCTTTTAGGGATCATCACTGTTCTTGATTTTCCAAGGGTGGATGCTGAGCATTTCCTGAATATCAGCCTCCGTTAAGTTCTGAGGGTCCCCAGTCCCTCTCCCTAAATCACTGAAGACTTTCAGTTTCGACGTTGCCTGTCAGATAAATGCAGTTTTATCTCTGTGATCCAGGCTGCTGATCTCATGCAGGACTTCACTCTTCAGACATGGTTTTCTCCAACAACTGGATCTGGCACAGCGTACAACCCAGCTAGCTCTGCCTTTGGGCGAGCAAAGGGCAGAGCTCATCTTGCAGCCACAGCGGCACCTGGGGCCAGGGGATGCGGGAATCTACAATGCCTAAGCAGGGGTGCTACAAGCTATATTCCTCCGAGGTGCCAGGGTTTATTCCTTTGCCAGAGGATGATAAGAGACTTATATGTGGTGTCTTGCCTTCTCTGCTGGTCATTTGGAATGGCAAAGCTCACGTGAGTCTGAGCAGTCGGTCTGAGCCAGGACTGCTGTCACCTCCATAGTGGGACAGTACCCATGTTTAAATGGCACCTTAAGGGGGGTCTAATGTTCTGTGCACTTTGGTGTAAAAAAACTTGCACTCATGCTGATGACTTTCCTGATTTCATAGCCATCCAATGTTTAACGTTTCCTTTTTTTTTTTTTTTTTTTTTTTGTCATGTGTGTGGTTTCCCCCCCCCCAAAAAAAAACGCCTTTCCTGCAGACAGGCAGTTGCAGGAGAAGCTGAGTTTCTCCTAAAAATTGTCTGCCAGAGTTATTGATGAAAATTTAAAACACAGAATTTTAAAGATTCAAAAAACAGATGAAAAATAAAAAAATAAAACCTTACATCTTTATTGTTGTCTTTAGCACTGATGATTGTAAGGCCTGTCTAATGGTTTCAGGAGGCCTGAGTCAGGGGTTTGAAATCATTAGCAATATTGATGCCTCTGAGAAGTGAATGCTTGATACTGTGTTTCTTGTGGCTGGCCAAAATTACTGTTCAGCCTGCTACTTTGCTTATAGACAAAAGGGCTTTTATTTCAAGTGGTAAAGGTCAGGGGGTTTGTGCTGAAGACCCAGGAAAATATCCTGATGGATGAATATGGTGTACACATGTGTATGTGGCCACTTTCTATTATATTTAGCTATTCTCTGTATTTACATACCAGAGTAATTCAAGGTTTGAAACAAGTGATCACAGAGCAGGCAAGGGATAGCCCCCCGAGTGTTTTAAAAACTCCATCAACAGGAATAGGCTGCTCGCACATACCCTTTTCCATCCCTGCCATGCCAAATCCTATAACCTGTGAACTTAAGAGGTTCTTAGCAAATGAAAGTAGAGACGAGTTTGAAGTTCTTGTGATTGTTCAGAATAATCTGTATTCTGTGGCTGTTTCCAGTTTTGTGCATGACACAAAAAAGTATTTTGACTTCTAACGCTAACTGAGCTCACTGGAAGCTCTGGGTACCTACACTGCAGCGGGGCATGTAACGCTTTTCTATATTATAGGCACAAGAGTGGGACCCCTCCCCTAAATATTTCACTCAGTATTGTATTAATTCCAAAGTTCTCAGTGTATTTTTGATGAAAACTAATACAATGTACAGCTGTAGATGACAGAAGGATATTTTCTCCATTTAGTGAAATGTAGCCACTTCTGTTCCACGGCAGTTTCTGTGTTGGGGATATGGAAGGATTTCCAAGTGATCAGAAGGTGGCAGCAGACCTCTGTTTCATTTCTCCTGAGGTGATTTCAACCTCTGTAGCAACTTGGAAAGAGAGAAAAGAAGAAAAGAAGGAAGGGAGGGAGGAAGGAAGGAATAAAGTTTAAAATAAACTGAGGAAAAAAGGTATCTCAGTATTAATGCCAGAGGTAGCTATGAGAGGACTGCCTCTCACCTCTGCTGGTCACAGTGCAATAATTCAATAGTAGGTTCCTCACCAAATACCTTGAAGATTCAGAAGAGAAGGGAAAGCATCCCCACCAGGATAGGAGCCCAGTGTGAATGGGAAGTGGCCAGCCGGTGATTAGCCTCAGTGAATGCGCAAGCAAGGGCAAAAGTGGCCTCAGCTCTCACACCAAACACATCAGCATAGTAATCTTTACTCACAGTGAACAAATGCAAGTATACAAGACTGATGCATCTATAGTTGAGCCAATGTGTTGGGTAATGCAGCTCTCATCCCTTCCAAGAGCAGACCCCCCCCCGTGCCTTCCCATCCCCTCCTGGAGCAGTGCCTGGACAGATGTAAAGGGAGGGCCTCTTTTATTCAAAGGGAAAAGTTGCTCATTCTTTCTGTGAACTGTGCTGGGGAAGTCTCCAGGGCAATCAAGATAGATCCTCCTCAGATGGGGACCCTTCCCTCCATGCACGGCTCCCCAGGTAGTACCCCGACCGTAGCAGAGCCAGTGCCAGTGGCATCCCTGCTGAGAGCAGGTGCCCGTGACAGCCCATCATGCTTGCTTTTGGTCCTTGCCTGTTGAAGAGAGGGCCAAAGCCTTCTCATCTCCCCTAAGAAAGCAGAGACTCGTATGATTTAAACTTCCACATTTCTGTGAATCCTGATGGTTCTCCCTGCAAGCCACCCCCAAACAATCCTGGCTAATAACAGGGACAAAGAAAGAGGAATCACTGCTTTGCCTGTCCGTGTACTGCCTCCTTCTGTCTTTGCTGCATTGCCCCTTTTCAATAAACTTTTTTTCCCCCCTTTGATCTGTGGATTCTACTTGCACGTTATGATGGCTCCAGTCTATGAGCCACTGACACAGAAGGTTCACTGTTAGAAAAGGAAAAGAATTTGAAGGGGAAGGAGGGAACTGCTTAATAACAGCACTAAAAAGGTCATAATTAGTGATTTGTCTGTAAAGGTGAGAAGCTGAAGCCCAACACTTACTAAATAGTTTATTGTTAAAAAGGGAAATTTCATCCGTGGTAATATTTTTAAGCAGGTGAGGTGGAGTTTACCAGTGAAAGGGAAGCTTTCTTTTTCTAGGTTGAATGTAGGTGTCAAAATACACTTTAAATGTATTTACTTCCACTGGTGCAAGGCATCCAGTTTTGTTTGTTTGGGGACTGTCTCTGATTGTTTTACTCAGTTTCTTTGTAAGTAAACCAAAGCACTAGGTTTGATTTATGGATCCTTAAATCCAAAGGGAAGTGGCTTGAGCATCTCATCTGGGCTGGGGCACAATATAAGCCACACTCTTTTGCTTCATCAAGTCCAGTGATGTGGGTGGTTAAGTTGGAATACATCTGTTAGGAAAATAACCAGGTTTGACTTAAGGACTATGTGTGAGGTAGTGAAGTAGTCCTGATGATTTGTTACCAGCACAGTTAAAAGTTGTATCTTATTTCCAGTTTGGGTGTTCATTGCTAGCAGGAACATCCAGCCTGCCAGGCAAGGCAGCAGCTACAGAGTCACAAGGGCAGGTAATAAACTGGCGGTGACTTGATCAAAAGAGCGTGGGATGTCTAGAGTAGGAAAGGGAAAATCTTGCCCATCCATCCTTCAAGATGTTGCCCGTTGCAATGCACGATGCACTCCACAGTTTTCTTCCCTGTCTGCTGTTTGCCTGCTGCAGAGACACATCCACCACCAGGAAATCCTTGAGTCTGCAGGTTGTTAATATTCACAGTTTGTTACAGATATGAATATATTACCCTGGACAATGTTAAAAAAATAAATCATAATGGACAAGGGCAAAGAACATCAGCAAGTTGATAGTTGTCTTTTCCTTGACCAGCTTCTCATTTCAAGGACCCCCCACCTCCCCTTATCTCCTCTCATTTTCAGTGGATACAGTCAAGCTCAGCACCAGTGCTGTCAGTGAAGTTAGGCTACATGACTCGCTGTTCACATAACTAAAAGCAGGCAGTAGCCTTTAGCTTTAAAGTCTTTTCATTCCATTTAATTACAATGCCCCTATTGTGGTCATTTTAATTTACTATGAGTATAATTGAAAATAGAGTATACCTTGTGGCAATTACTATAAAAAATTGTTTTGCCTTCTTGCTAAGAGAAAGAGTTCAGAAAGACTTTTTCTAGCAGATCCTTTTAGAACATCATCTCACTTGAAACAAAAGAAAACACATGAAAAGCCCAACCACTGGCATGAAAAAAAGAGGAAAATGAGACAAGCAATTCTTAGCAAAGGTTTCAAAGGGTAATGCTGTTTGGTGGGGGTATGCCAGATTAGTATTACAGAACTTTTCAGAATAATTTACAGGAAGAAGCTCATTTTTTAGGAAGGGGTTGTCACTAGTAGAAACAGTGCCAGTATTGTAAAAAAGGTGGTTTTGGAAAGGAGGTTGGAATCTAATCACTCAGATCCTTGAGGTAGGAAGAATAAAGGGAAGAGATTTGGAATAGTCTTGTGCCAAACTAGTCAACAGATGGCTCAGGGCCAGGACTCAGCCCGAAAGGACATTTTTTCTGGCTTGGGAAACACTGGCCAGTGAGCTATTCGCCTGTTCCTATATCATGTTGTAGGAGGGAAAAGGTGCAGATCTGGGTTTGGTCTGGTCAATTGGACCAGCGCTGTAGCAATATGTCTGTATTTGTTTGGCCCTATAGCACTTGGCTGGAAATACAAATAGCTTTTATAGGATATGGAACTTGACCATCCGTGCTTTAGAGGATGAAAGAAACCCCAAGAAGGTATGAGTGTCAGACTCCGTGGGACATTGAGTGTACCTCTACCAACTCAAAGTGAAACTGATGTGAACTGAAGACACTTTGCCCCTCTGTGGATTAAACCCAAGGTAAGAATAAGGACCAGTTCTTTCCTAGTCTCTTTTTTTCCAAGCTATTTTGTAAGACTAAAGGATATTGATGTCCCTTACTTTATGATTATGACACGAAAGCATCTCCATTTACAAACGCCTTATTTCTGAACTGGTAACAACCTGAGCTGATTGGCTGATTGCTACTGTTATTCACAAACTTAGTCATACTTAAATATTTGTTTTCTGTGTTTGTCTAAATTCTGCTTGGCTACTTTTGTAATTTCAAGTTGTACAAAAAAAATTCTCACTGTACTTTTTACAAGAGGCAAATATTATTACACTCATAGCATCATAAGTTAACTAATAAAAACACAAGATACAAAGTACGAGACAAAGTTTAAATTAGGGATGACAAAAAGATATTATTCTTTACACAGGTGGAAACAACTTGTACGTCAGTCTCCTGTCTGTTCATGTCATGTTGTCTTTATACATGCATGGTTGCATTGACTCCAGTCACATTTTTCCTGATTTAGACTTGTGCTACAGAATAACCACAGTGAAGACCATCAAACTTTCCAGTGCATTGATGCCAGTGAAGATCACTGCCTCTGATGTATACAGAAGGGAAGAAGTAGTACAGAAATTCCAAAATGGAATAACATCTAATTACTAATGTGAAGTACTGTAGGCTAAAGATAGCAGTGCTAAACCCAGACACTGAAGAATACAAGTTCTGAGCCTTTAAATATTAGGAAAGTATTCATATCAAATATCCTCTCTGAATAGGATGAGTTAAGGTAATCCTTTTTTAAAGTGCTGATGGCCCATCAAAAGTTCAAAGATTATTTACCTGGAAACTGGGAAAGGACTAGGAAGTCCTGATTACCTCTTCCAAGCTATGACACTTGAGATACAACCCCAGGCTGTACTGTTAACTGACGGAAGGCAGAGTGATTTCACCATAGGGCCCTACTGAGGAATCTGTTTCCTGCCTTGGTTCATCCTGACCTGACCATACCAACCTTCAAAACACACTGAAAAGCCCATTTAATCTGAAGTACATTTCTGGAGAAGAGAGATCATCTGTCAGAACATGGTAGGAAGAATTTTGCTATTGCTTTTTAGCTACTATTGTTTGTATGTCAAGAGTAGGTTGTTTAGAAGTGAACAACTGGTGATACAGCGTGTCACAAAACTTGGCTGGGCTGGTTAAGGTAGGCTGTACACCAATGCAGCAACGGGTGGACAGAGGAGGAAAACCACAAGAAACTAAGAATGTCATAGTACATCAGATCAAAGGTCCATTTAGTCTAGTATCTTCTAAAGGAGCATAAAAAAGACAAAACTAATACTTTTGTGAAACACATTCCCAGTCTCTATTGATTTATGGCTCAAGAGCTTCTTTGCAAGTGAAGGTATCTTTGTATTTAAATGAAAAAAATGCTGGACAGCCTACAGTGGAGGGAAGGGGGAGGCATTTCGGAAAAAGGATGGCTGAGGAAATAGCAGAGGAGTTGAGAGCAGGAGGAGACAGCAGGCACATAACTTAGTTTTAATAAAATGGGGACACCAACCTCAAGCGCAGGGAATATGCACCTGTGAGCTACTGAGAACTGGTATTTGCTTTCTTGCTCATACCATTCAATAGCTCTCCTCATGTAAGCCCTTGTTAAATCCATGGGACCATCTACAGACCACAATATTACCCCCTTATTGTACCAGTCTCGGAAGCTGTCTTAAACAACCAGAACTTTTCCTGAGTCCTATGGATGATGTAGCTTGGACTTTTTCTGGTGTCCACGTAAAATGATTTGAGGTACAGTGGAAAACTTTCGAACGTGCTATTTTATATATATACCACTTGCTAGTAGGAGTGATATTTAGAGCAGGGGAGGACTGGTGGTGCCAAGAATGTTTTACTTCACAGTTAAAAGGAAATATTTTAAGAGTACTTTATAAGGCAGTAAAGCAGGGACTATTTAAACATGACATCCATATTCATAATGAGTGCACTTTGATCTGTAAACAGTCCTTAAAAATTAAGTAGGGATATTGCTTTTAATAGTGCGTTTGCTAGTCCTGACCTACAGGTGTGCACAAAGAGAGCATGTTTCCTACTGCAGTCAATTGACTTCCCCTGATTTACAGCATTTTCACTCCCTGCTCCATGAGCTCAAGAGGTTTGAGTTTCAGTTTCTATTGGGAACTTACTTGGATTTTATTTATTTTATTTTATTTTATTTTATCCCCCAACAAGTCCAGGCAGTGAGATAAGAATTACTTTCACACGTGACTCTTTGTTTGCATAACACTTGCTTCCACTTAGTAAGAAAGTAAGTCCATGGTTATTTCAAGTTACATTTCCGTTAGAAAACAATGGTTTAAACGTGAGATAAGAATTACTTTCACACGTGACTCTTTGTTTGCATAACACTTGCTTCCACTTAGTAAGAAATACATGGTTATTTCAAGTTACATTTCCATTAGAAAACAACGGTTTAAACTGGGCACATGAAATGTTCCATTGTACTTCTTTTTTTTCAACCTTTTTGTTATGTAGCTTCAAGTAAAATCTAAAGGACTTAATCAAGTTTTGTACCTACTTCTCTTTGTGTATTTGTTGTTTCTCGTGAAGTTTGTACTACATGGTCATTCTTAGAGACACATTTCATTCAAAGTTCAATAGCTGCATGAGAGAGCCGTGCATCACTGCTGTGTGCTATCGTTCTCCTGGGGACTTTCCAGATTTAAGTGTTGGTGCTTTAGATGGGTAGAATGAAGGATAAGAAGGTGGGAAACATGGGCCATCCCTCTTACCCTGCAGAAACTCACTGATAAGGAAGCTGTGATAAATTTGTTGTGACATCCACTGTATTTTGGGAAACCATTATGAGAGAGAACTCTGTGACAACTGGGGACTGAGGAGGTGCTGATAATACTGTTTGTCAATGTAATCAGAGAGAACAAAAGATAGTGTGAAAGTAAAGGGAATCCACCTCACCAGCTGTCTCCAGCAATGCCTTGTAGGCATAATAAGCAACCTTCTCCAGCTCCTCACTTCTGTTAAATGCCATTAACTTTATCTTTTTTGCTCCTGCAAGAATTTATGCAAAAATCCCACAAAGGAAACCTGGTAAAATGGTTTATTATAGGATGCATTTTTCCAGAAGGAGGTATGAGCGTGTTCATGTTAAAGAAAATCAGAGTACAGGAATTACTCTGCAGCCCCACAGCCAGCAACCTCTTACCAACAAAGCCACTGGCAGTTCACTGCCTGTAGAAGGTCCCTTCTCTAAATCTGAAATCCAAATACTAGAATATCAGAATCCAAAGCAGCGGATTTGATATCTAAGTTAACTTTAGCCTAACAATTCAATTATCAGTAGCTGTTCAATTGTGATATAAAGAAGTTCAGCACAGATGCTACAAGGCTTTCCAGAGGGCTTTTAATCCCCCAGTTGATGAAAACCACATCAACACAGGTATGGTACTGTTAGTTAGGGAAGTAGTATGTTAAAGCTATCTCAGGTACACCTGCACCATGTCCTTGGATGCAGTGCCTGTGTATCCCTACAATGCAACATCACATCCTGCTCCTCCTGAATCCTGCTCCTCTGTTTTATACTGCCTGGGCTGGGAGACCGTACCCTACACTTGCAGGTTTTGTCTTGTCTGAGGGTCCCAACATGCTTTTTAAATACAAGGTTTCACCAGGACAAACTGTTCATAGATGAATGTAAAACCACCTGCAGCCCAAGGTTCTTCAGTCCTTTGACTGAAAGAGAAGATGGGTCTGATATTAGTGACTCAGGTGAGCAGTTGGAACAGGTCCAATTTTTTCTGAAACTAGGCTTGCTTTTAAGTGACACAGAACTCATTGCTTGGTTTGCCATGCCTGACAAAAGTCGGTGACAGAGGGCTGAGTGAATATGACACTTGAAAGCTCATGAGAAAGAACAAATTTTAAAGTGTTTTCACTGGAATAGCAGTAGAATCAATAAATATATAAGTAACTCCTTCTTTATAAAGCTGCATAAAACAAGAAATGGAAGACATCTCAGCTTTACTTTTCATAAGAAGCCTTACAGAAAGTTAAAACTGAATGACAACTATGGGTAATTCCAACCAACCTTTTTCTATGAGTAACAAGTATTATTTAGAATGTTACTCTTTTAAATTTAAAAGTGACCTTCAGCAACCCTTTTTAATTATTAGGAAATTATTTTTTGTTGGATTTATTCTTCTTGAATATTTATCAAAGCCCACTGAGTTTTTCCTGGCATGAACATGGCACATTTTATATAGGCCTAGTCTGCATTCACATCATTACAGATGTGGCGGTGGGTATGTGGTTTCCTTCTGAAACAGGTTAGTGTAATTCCTAGTGGACTGTTACCTGAGGATGAAGACACTTCCTTGTGATCTCATTACAGCAGTCCAAACTTCTGCAGTAGCTAGGGACTTGATATGTGTAGTAAAAATGAGATACTGACTTTAACAGATCTTTATCAGCCTATCAGGGACTGTCTGCTCTTGCCCCTGATTACTTAATATTACCTTACTGAAAGAAAATCTCTCTCTTCTGCTAAAGTCAAGGCCAATGTTCACAAAAGAAAGATCAGATACCTGTAAGCTACAGACTGTACCTTGGGGGAGGTTCTTGAGACAGGGAAAGGAAACAAGAAGGATAAGGAGGAAAAACTAGGAATGTATTTTTTTTTGTCACTTATCATAGACATCAAATGAGAGAGAAGTTAAAAAAAAATTGAAAACTAAAGCAGCAGTTTTAGGCATGCTCTTGCTAATTCATATTGTTTGCTATTCATTTCAATTTTAATGACTCATTAATGTGTGTGACTACAGCTGGCTATTATTGTTTTAATAATGATGTTTCCAAGATGATACCTGAGTTGAGTGCTCTCAAAATGTAAACAAAGGACTTTTTGTTATGTTTTGCAGAGTTTTATCTAGGTGAAGTTACATATTTTCATTCCATATCAGCCTGCTCACAACATAGCTTTACCACTTTTTCTTGGAGGGATGCTATTTGCTTTTCTGTAGGAACACATACATTCCAACCAGGGACCTAAGAACCTAGTCACCAAGTTCTGCAAGTTTATTCAGCTCTTAGAATTAAATCCTGAAAATAAATTGGACAAAAGACACTTAACACAATGCATGCAGAATTGGATGTCTTACAGTGTGAATCCCGTGTATTAGAGCTAACTGGTAGGCGAGATGGGTTTGGTTAAAGGGATATGGGAAGGGTGTGGGAGGAACAGGAAATCTTGGACTCCAGTCGGAACAACAAAAGCTGTTCCTTTGTATTTTTTTCAACGATTGCTTGACATAAAGAAGTATTTATGTGTTTTATCTAAAAGTGTCATTGTATAAAATGCATTAACAGGGCACCCCTAAGAGAAATGGAGATGTGGACTTTAGAATCCTGTCCGACAGGCAAATATTCAGTGCAAGTCTCCTGCATCCTAGCCAAATGCTCTTTGGCTATCACCTTATTGTAAAATGAGTGTGCTCAAACCACCTCCTGCTATGGCCACTTTGTGGTCTGTGATGAGTTTTTCGCCGGTCCAAGTACTTTTGGTGTATTCTTAGAATACAGGTTTGCTTGGCTGCTTCAGGGACCTTCAGTAGAGGAAGACTGGCTTCTGAATCCTCCTCAGACTTTGCCATGAGATAGCACCCAGTTAAACCATGCTTCTTGGCATGCAGAGAACTTTGGTTTTCTGGGAGCCTTCAGTGAGAAAATGGTGCATTTTCTTCACAGCTGGAGGTGGCTGAATTAGTATTTTCAGTCATTTTTCAATTCACTTTAAGTGGCTGATGTCTCATTTTGGAACGTCTCCTCGAGTGTTTTGCACCCTTAGTTTTTGGACAAAGGAAAAGGAAACCATGTCCACATATGCAGGAGTTATGAGTTTAAGAAGTAAATAGAGAAAGAAAACAATAATATGTTAGGTAGTAAATGCAGAGCTAATTAGATAACATTAGATGCATTTCAGCTCACACATTGTGGATTAACTATCCTGTATTAACCATCAAGCCTAAATACTCCTTTGGACACATTATGTTTTAGGCAAAAAGCTCATAAATTGCACAGACTACTAAACTGCATCTGTTAGTACCATTTCCAACTGCAACTAGAAAGGAACACGTAAAATCGTAGGATGTGGGGTTTTTTTCAATACGATCCACGCACAGCTGTTAGCTATTCCCCTTGCAGCTTTGACAGAACATCAACTACAGCCATTCTGTAGCTTTAGGATGATAAATCAGAGGGGCCTATGGAAGGAATGGACATCAGTAAGATGCAGAAAATAACAAATGAGTTCTCCCTTTAACTTTCATGTTGAAATCTGCACTGTCCTTTTCCCCAGAGCTACAGAATAAGGACAGCAAGCACACCTCTGTTAGAGCTTTCAAAGTTTGCAAGGTGTACCTCTGCATATTCCAAGGGACTGACACAGATGCAAGTGCTGTAGAACACACAGTTGACTAACAAAAAAAAAAAATTAATTAAATGTAGAAAATCTTGTCTCCTGGCAGAGTATAGAAGCACATAAACCAGACACTACAGGCTCCTCTCTGGCATTTTATGTGTGGGAATGATTTGTGTCACAGAAAATTAGGATTCAGAGTCAGAAGAGGTATGGCTTGCTTGTAAAGGTTTGTCCTCTGTCAAGGCAATCGCTGCTGGCAATAAACTTTTGTGGGTTTTTTTTTTAATAGGATAATGTCTCTCAGTCAGGTAGAATCATTCCCAATTCTACAGATTATGGTTTAAAAAGTCCAAGCACTGCCTCATAGGCCCCCACCCCAACACACGTATTCCCACCATAGAAAGGAACCCACTTCAGATATTTTTTTTTTTTACTTCCATCCTTTTACCAATAGTTAAGATGCTATTTACTGTCCAAAATAGTCCATTCTGTCTTCAGATATTTCTGGTCTTAGGAAACTACTTGCATGTCTAATTCTTGTTTCTTCCAGCATTCTGAGACAGTGCTTTTTTACCTTGCAATCCATTGAACGAATCAATCAATATATTTTCAATAAAAAAATACTTCCATACTGGAACAAAATGTTATAGGGCAGTGTAAAAAAGTAGTATGGAAAGCAGCTCTATGACATAAAACTATCTGAATACAGACACACTATGAAGAAAAAGTTGTGTGGAGTTTTTTACTATTCACTGTCATTCCTATGTCTCTCTGCATTATTTGTTTCTTCCTCCTATGGAAACAGCTGCCTTCTGCATTACAATATTTCCCCCCCCCCCCCTTGTATCAGTTTTCTCAAACTGATCCTCAGTTTATTTTGTCCTGTCCAGATGGTTAACACCCTCTTTGTTATTTCTGTATTGTTTGCAACTTCTTTCCAATTTAGCATTAACTGTGAATTTAATTAAACTGTGGTCATTAACATTCATTTTATATGCCTCACTAACAGAATCCCACTTCTAGTTCTTAATGACACTTAAATAAATAAAACCTAATAGAGATCCCTGTGGTACCTCACTAGACACCTTAACCTAGTTTAATACTTGCTACTTAACTGTTTACCAAGCTCCTTTGAACATTCTTCAAACCACAGAAGAGAATGTATGTTCAAACCAAACTGAATTATTTTTTTAGTCCAATTTTCATGAGACTCCATGTTGAATGCTTTAGCTGAATGCAAATAGCTTACATGTCTCAAGTTTCCTTTTATCTGTGGAGGCCTAGATTCTTCAGTACTTACAATCATGCTTAATTTTAAGCATGTTTTTTAAACACTACTTGCAGTTAAATGAGTCATTCACATGCTTGCAAGCTGGTGGTTTATTTACCTAGCTCAAAAACGGTTACCATAAATCTGGGGTCTCATTGTACATCAGTTCTTTATCTCCAGAAATATTATCCCTCCAAATTACAATGCAAAGAGTCATATATCATGCTAAAATCCTTGGTGACAGGTAAGTTTCAATTTTACTTAGGAAAGCAATAAGGAAAGTAAGGGGGGGAAAAAAGCATCAGAAACAATGTAGTAATAAAGGATATATAACGACAAATTCACATACCAATAATCAAACTTTTTACCAAAACTCAGGAAGAAAAAAATTGAGTAAAAACCTTTGAAAGACCTGTACAATTATTTCCAGCCCAACTACTGGTTAAAACTGATGTTCTCCTATCAGAACATGCAGCTGTGTTCTTGCCAGCATTAGTGTTAAACTTGTCAAAAGTGAGACCAAAACTTTAAAAGATATATGTCAGTGTCAGGCAGGCTTATCATTTTCTGGAAACTTCTATAAAAATATTTCCAATTTCTATAGTACTGATTTCTCAGCCCTTTCAATTACAGGATCATGAAAAAAACATTTCACACTAGAACTGGAATTTAAATTTATAAAATTCCTCTAAATTTAAAACATAAATAAACTAAAATGTCCAGGTTGATTAAAATTAAGACGCTTTCCAAAGGCAAAATTAAAAAAAAATGTTCAGAGTCAGAGCAGGGATTTACTGTGAGAAAAAGTAGAAAATCATCAACCAATTTACAGGTGACTTTGTTCACAGCCCCTGCCATCTTTCCATTTCAAAAAGCATAGTCCAAATTATCCTTGTTCTCCAGCAGTGGATCTGACATCTTCTGCATCAGGACTGACTGATGATGAGCCATGTCGTTAACACAGTGCCTTTTGTTGCGATAAATGGCTCATGGCAGGGATGCTGGCTGAGATGACGGCTGCCCTTGTATCCTATACAACAGCAAGACTGGTACAAAGCTTTTGAAGTTGCCTGTGAATGGAATCATTATGAAAATGGGTAAAGTGAAAATGTTTAGAGATGGTCAGAGAAATGAAAGAATGTGCACAAAGCACATCTGGTTAGAGACACTTTAAAAATATTGTTCTCAAAAAAGATTAAGCTGCCTGTGTAGAAATATTGTATGTATTATGCATTTATACACACATCTGGGACAGATACGTTTTATGCTAGTGGAGGTGAGTAGTCAAGTTAAGGCAAACAGTTCTTCTAACCAAGTTATGTTGAGGAGGATGTTTGCATTTAACTTGGAGAACAGAACAGAGATTTCTTCACTTAAGGCCTATACTTAGAGAAAAATAAGAGAATTTTAAAAAGAAAAATCAATGCAGAGGAAAGAAGTAGATATTATATTACTTTAACTGGGATATCACAAGTGGCTTTTTTGTCCATTCACAAGTACCAAAGTAATTTCCAGTAATCCAGACACATATATATGTTTACATAAATATGCTGTATCGTTTTGCTTGCAGTTGTCCATGCATTTTATAAATAGGTAATACCTTAAGAATATATTATGTTCTTTTAATAAAATTATGTATGTAATGTCCTATGTATATACCATTTATTAATATATAAATATTTAAAATAAATCAATCTCACTCCATTCCAATGAACAGAATAAACAAGAAAACAGGTTTTATTTAAAATAAATAAACTGAGATACACTGAGACCAGAGAAAATTACTCTAAGTGTAAGTGGCAGATTGGGGAACTGAACCCAGAAGTGTTAAGTGATGCCAACAGCGATTAGATTGCCTCCGAGAATCAAATAATGAGCAAAACTCTTGGGACAGAAATATGGGGAAGGAAGCTCTCTAAGAAGAACTTCTCCTTAGATCTCTTTGCGTGCTTACAATCCTGCCCCCATTGAGCATTTCAGCAGCTCCTGTGTCAGCTCTGCTTAGTCATCTTCAAGAATCTTTAAATTTTACCCTGGTACCTTTTGCTTGAGTAACTGTGCTGCTCGGCTCCATTGAGATAAAAATTTAGAAGTGTGGAAAAAGTCACAAGGAAGCTCCTTATCAAAATCATAATGAAGAAATTACGGTTCTTTCCCATGGCAACCTGGTCACAGAACTCTTGCGAGGATTGTGTTTCCCTGAGGTCAAACAACTTCTGCAAAATAATTCAGTGGGACAGGACAAGCTAAAATTTTCATAGGAACAAATATAAACCATATTTGTTGTAGCAAGTCAACTAAAATTTTCAATTTGTTCTTCATTTCTGTCCTGTGCACTATGAGCTGGAAATTTTATTTTATCCTTTGAGAAGCCTGTTTTGTGTGGGTATAAAATTTGGACCAAATGGTCTATGAATCAGTGGAACCTGATGCAAAATATAAAGTTCATTTGGCCTGGACCACCTCTGTAATTCAGACAACATTCTTCATGTGAAAGACAGTGCATTAGTTCAAGCGACTGAGGAATTGTTTCACTTTTATGATGGTGCTGTACCTTCCCCATACGGTCTACCTGCCATTTTTCTCTCAGTTGTTTGAGTGAACAAACATGAGCAACATTAAACAAAAAATAATAGTATCCTATGCATACAGATGTTTCTATGTCTGTTTCATGTGTATAAAACAATGTTCTTTCAGTTCTTAAAAAAAAAAATCTGAAGATAAATGCATTTGCTAAAATTGTTTACTGCTTGCACATAGAATTACACATTTCTTTAGTTTTTAAGATAGATGAAAAAATAATTTAGGGTCTGATCTGTTTTCTGTTGAAATCAATGGGAATCTAATAATATTAGCCCGAGTTTGATCAAATTCCCTATGAAGATATTTTTAGTTTAGTGATTATTTAGAAGTTCTTGTGGGTTTTGAATGGAATCATAAAATACTTTTCAGCTCCATTTTTCCAGTGGGAAAGTGGTTCTAGGCAAGACCTTTCCAGTCTAACTATGAAAATGTGTGCATCATCATGCCTTACTTTTTGTTTCATCCTACCTTTATTCTTCTAAGAGAAAATGTGATGATGTCTTATCTGAACTCCTCATCTTTAAATCTTGCTTATGAGATTTCCTGTATGTCATGCTGGGCTATCAATAGTCGTTCAAGCACACACCAATCTATGCCAATGAAGACTGCATATGTTACAAGCTAATCCCTTTATATTGTATTTCATTTACTCCACAAACTCAATTACCTGGACTGCTCTGTTATAGAATCAGCCCCAAAAGACCAATTTCCCATGTTTTACACATATTTATAGAACCTGAAAACTTCCTGCCTGTTATATTATAATACTAATTATCTTAGCATTTGATTGTTTGAAGAAATCACTTACCCTTTGTCGACAGTTAGGATGGCTAATAAACCTGTAACTTTATAGCGTTCAGAGGCTCCTTTCCTAAAGTATGTTCAGACATCATAAATGACACTTAAATATATCCAACCTCTGTTCTCCCAGCAGACAGGACTGACTATATGCTTTGAACAGTGACTATATTGACATATACCTAATCTTTAAAAGAGGCCTTGCTTAACAGGAAAGAGCTTGTGGGTATAATGAACCAATTCTACTCAATTCCCTGTCATATGTCACAGAACAGTGACACTTAGGAAACCCAGGTTTTGGCCTTTGGTTAACAGCTCCCCCAAATTCTGGTTATTCAGCCCGTAGCAAATAATTAGGCTGACCAGAAATAAAAGAATTAAATTAATCAGTGTAATACACTTTCATAAGAAATATCTGTTCTGCATACACCTGCCTTTTTTCCTCCTGGTGAAAGCATCTATTTACAATTTTTTGAATGACCAAAAGGGGTCTCATTTTTTCCTGAGATCTGTAAAAAGCATTTGACACTCCTTACCACACCAAGTGTAGGACCAAATATTAAGAAAGGAGACATTGGGATAAAACATTTCCTTTTGTAGATATATATTCTTGATGCGAGATTCAAAGGAACAAACTGATATTTTAAAAAATGTGGTCCAAAGCCAACACATTTTTCCAATATGTTGTTGGGTTTTTTTTCTTTTTTTTTTTTTTTTTCTTTCTGTAAATAATTAGCTGGGCAATGACCTACCAGAGCATTTAAACAGTTCTCTCTGGATCTCCAGAATATATGACAATTTTCACTCTCTTCAGTAGAAACTTTGCAAAAGAAAAAGTATGCTCCTTCCTAAACATTTTTGAATATTGAATTAACCTCCTCCAAGCTGTTCAGCCCTGCTACAATACTCAGCTAGGCAGCCATAGTAACACCTTTTTGGTACCTGACGGATAAGCACCCCTTTCTCCTAGGCAATTCCCTATCAACTCATTGCGATCCCTCCAGCATCCTTCTGCCTTGCAGAGTCTTCTTGTCCTCCCATCTACTTGACACGTGGCACATAGCCTGGAGAGGGCCCTCTGAGAAATCATGAGGTCCTTATATCTCCCTAGCCCAGGACTTGACCTCTCAGGAGCTCTCCTACTTTCAAATCTTCTGCAAGATGAGTGCAGAGAGGTACACACTAGCTCAGGGAAAGTCTGGGGGTAGCACCATTTCTTGTAATTCTTAAGCCCCCACTTCACAACTGATAGCATCAGATAAAGTTTTGTTACTGTGCTGGAGTCCTGTTCCAATGGCTTTTTGTTGGACAGGATCATCAAGTTTCCTGATTTTAATGGCAGTTAAAGAAGCTCTGAATCCTAAAGAGGAGGCCCAAAATGTGTTGATGGTATTCTCTTGAAAGGCTTTGGGTTTTGGTTTTTCTTTGTTTTTCTTCTTTTTTTCGTAATTTAAACAACAAAGGCAGAGACTGAAATACTGGATTCTGAGATGCTCTCAAATGTTATCTTTTTATTAAAATAAGATAAAAAGCAAAAAGTTGTCAGGGAAAGACATAAGAAAAAGACTACCTCTTAGATAAAAAAAATGTTTTAGAAACACAGCTGATGGGACTCTGAAACCTTTGTCTATTACCTTTTTTTTGTTTGTTTTCTATTTTACAATTTACACATTCTTTATTTTAATTTTATCTATCTTTGCTGTACTGGGACATTCAATAAACTAGTTATGCTCAAAACCTCATCACATCAATAGGAAGTCACTGTATGAAATAATACATTATTTTTTCCATATTGTAGTACCAAGTTAATGTACTGTAGTACATACTGATTTGTCTTTTTTACATCAACATTATCCACACTTTACTTGGGTTTTGGTGCTTCTTCTGCTGAGATTAATTCACCAATGTTATGGTGAATTATGATACCAAAATACTACAATGTACAGCTTCCTTGCCTAGAAATGAGATGAGCATGGCTTACCTTTGCATTGAATGTCTGCTCTGATTCCCACTGGCTGCACTGAAGGGCTGGACAAAAAGTGCTGCATGGCACCACCAGCCATTCTGGTCACTGTCCAGAACAGGAAAAGCATCATGCCTCTTTTTCACCTTGCATGCTTATGCATGCTTCCCCCAGTAAAACCAAAAAAAAAAAACCCAAACAAGCAAACAAAAAAACCCACCAAGGTTCAGGAGAGGATCATGTTCAGCTGGGTGTCATTCTAACCTGAAATTGTGGATGGGTCAGAGTGTATTTCATGGACTGGTATTTGAGAAGCACCACCTTAGATGCATGCAGTTTAGGTATAACCTCTGAGACTTCTGACTTATTATTATACTGAACACAGTGGTCTACACCCAGACAAGCAGACACTGTAAGATGCTAATTGTGTACCTGTTATTCCCCCAGCTATTCAAGTATGATAGTGTCCAATTTTGTCTCACAACTAAAGGAGAAATATCTTTAAATCCATCTTCACTTTGCAACTAATGTCATCTAGAGTCAAGCTTGGTCCCGCCATATCTGTCAAAAAGAAAACACTAGAAAGCAAAGTAGGAACTACCAGGAAAGGAATTCAAAGATATACGTGTAGTCCAAAGCAGAAGTCTGCTAATCATCTTGGGCTGGGTAGGTCCTTTGATTGCATTCTGTGGCTATCGTTTGGGAGTTGCTCAGGAAATGTTCTTTAGTACAAGGCAAAGCACGCAAACAGCTTGACAGTGTGCAAGATTGCACTTTGGTGCCATGAAATGTTACAGGCACTGTTTAATTTATTAGAACATGTGCACCCTGCCTTCCTCCTTGCTTTTCCAACATGAATAGTCTTCCCCCAGTGCCAAGACTGTGTTGTTTCCTGAAGCCACAGTCTCTCTTGGGGGAGCAAAATGCAAAGTAACAGCCAGCAAAACTGATCTTAGTATGGCAGAATAAGTATCTGTTGCATTGTCTACCCCAGGGATAGTCAAGCTGTGATCTTGCATTGCATGCAGCTTTTGGGAAGCTATAGGATGACCCACCTAAAGAGCTACACTGTATGATGGGTGTCAGGGGATTCAAATCTCAGACAAATACCTAACATAAGGACACGTGTACATATATGAGCTCCACAGTCCAGTCAAATTTCACTATTAAACATCTTTTCTGCACTATTCCTTATAAATTCTAACTTATGGTGAGGATCTACAAAGAAGAGAAATATGCAATGACTTGCCAAAATCTTTATGACTTTCTAATTCCAGGTCTTTCATCCAGACTTTTGATTTGGCTTTCCCTTCCCAAATCAGATCAGCAAGATGAAGCATTGAACATTATAATTATAATGCAATTTTGGTTTTTATGAGTTCACTTTACTACCACATTTATTTCTATTGCAGTACTGACAAGAAGTTCCAGTCAGGAGTAGGATGCAAATGTACTAAAACCACATTCCTACACATAGGAAGAGACAGCTATCACCTGAAAAACCATCAGTCCAGGGTAAAATTAATCCTGCATGGGAAAAATAGATCTAAGAAATTGTCTAAGAACTACTAACAAGGTAAAAATCAGAACCAGTCTGCAAGATGCCACCAGCTGAGAGTACCTCTCAGAAAGAAACTATGGCTGCCAATTCAGACATCCTAGTTATTGCTATGCAACCTGCAGACTGCTGCCTCGGAGAAGCTTTGGTAAAAAATTGCCCCCAGACACTGCACAAAGTGCAGATCTGACGCTTATTGGAGTGTGTGCACCTTCTACTTCATTTACCTCTGAGCCGAGAAAGAAGAGTATAATTGAACATGCTTCCCTCTTTACTGCAATTTGTTCATGAACATTGTTACACAAAGAGCAAGTGGGCATAAAAAGCCCTCTTTCCTCGACCAGGCAAGGAATG
>NW_010112955.1:24639-30260 GCF_000699245.1 Pterocles gutturalis | reverse complement strand
TCCTTGGGTAAGAGCACATGAAAGTCTGGTCAGATTAGTGTAATATATTACACAAATGTGACACAAAAATGTTCATGGATTACACTTCCTTCGCTGTATCATATTAGCACCTCATCATCCCAGCCTACCACAAACAGATGCTAACAAGATATGAGAAGAGAGCTAGAATACGTTGAGGTTTCTGTCTCACATTAGTAGTGTGTACAATATACCGTGACTCTGCTTGCCAGCATGCGATGCACAAATTACTAGTGCATAAGCTATAAAAAAAAAAAAAAAAAAAAAATAACCAAACCAAAACAAGACATTACCATGAAAAGTGTGTTTACAATGTGCTGCAAAATTAACATATGAGCTCTACGTGGGGAAAATCTATCCCACCTCCTGCCAGGTCACCATGATACAGAGAAGCATGTTAAAGCCCCTAAGTGGTACCTCACTGGAAATACACTGCTCCCTTTCAGTGAGTTTCTTTTCTTAAGAAACTTTTGAGAAAGTCCTAAGGCATGTATTTACTCAAATTGCATTATTTTAGCAGGTTTCATATGGATTTTATTTAACTGGATCTTTTCTTTGCAAGTTGGCCTTGGTGTTGAATCTGATGATATAGAAAAGCATCAGTCATGGGCCAGTCCAAGCTCCAGCAAAGCCTCTGGGAGATCTTGACTCAATAGAGTTTCTTCCTCACATTCAGTCTTATGATTCATTAAATATCATTATATTACACATACACAGCATACACAGCAGCCTTACTATATTGTTTAATTACTGTTTAAAGGGCCAGGAGACTATGCAGACGCACATACTCACATTTGCGCAGTAAAACCTATTTTTGCCCCATACATCCTCATGTGCCATGGAGAGACAAAATCAGGGAAAATGCATGTGCATGTTCGAAGATGCCTTTTTTTTCAGGAAGAACAGATGAAATTTGCAGCTGATGAAAAAACAGCCTTCCAGATTGCCATCTCAAGTGTTTTACTGCACATGAATATGTGGGAAATTATTATTATTGATAATAATAATAAAGAAGGAAATGCAACCTATATAAACTGGGTTAAGCTCTGCACATCAAAAGTTTATTTTTGTTTTGTTTTAATATACTTACATGGAGGAAATAAATATGACAGATAAAATCTCTTTGGCTTTCCTTCTCGCAACAGTAATTATGCCAGGCCTTCAATGCAGTAAGGTTACAATTATACAACCCTGTTTCTGGTTTCCTCTAGACATATGTGCAATATATACCTTGCCCATAAATTGGCTCAAGCTAATTATTTTTAAATAACATGCATGCTTTTTAAAGTAGCAAGCAAAAATAGAACTGCCTAAATCTATTGTGGGTCATGTTTTGGTTTTCCCCAGGCATTAAAAACCTGTGTCTGATTGTTTCTTGAAGACATTTTTGAGGGGGAGTAGGGTGGGGGAAGATTTCCTTCGAGGCTGAAAAGCAGATATACAGATGCCCTGTTCTGTGTCCATCACAGCCACAGCACTGCGGTTTGAACAGAACCTTGTCTGTTAGAACTCAAATCTGAAGTTGTAGCCTGAAAGGATATTTTTTCCTGCATGATTATAAATAAGGACGTTTGGACACAAACCTGGTTTTATTGCTATGGAAAAACTTGCTTGTCAAACAGCTGAAACATAAGTTTTCAAAAACTGCTTATTTTTAAGGTAAACCACAACACCTTATTTCATAATGCATAACAAGTATATTGTGAGAGAAAAGCTGCAGCTGCTGGTAGCATTGCAGTGTATGAGCATGACGATGGCATTTCAAGTCCTGATAAGTACTTTCTTCAGGGACCTCAAAGACGCTGGCAACAGCAAAGTCACTACAATCATATGGAAGTGCTGAGAAAGGTGTAAAGCACTGATGTGTCAGCACCTCTGCCACCTATCCACAGGAGTCTGATGCTCCCCGGTGCTTCAGGGAGAGGCTGGGATCCTTCATTGCTTCTGCTTTCTCCTCAGGTAATTTCAATGTTTATAGCATCCTGTAGCAATGAGAGGAGCTCAAAAAGCACACATTGATAAAAGAGCAATACACTGAACTACTAGGAACTGAAGAGCCCTGCGTGATGAAATTCACACATCCAACCACTCGGGCTGAGAAGCTTTCCCATGATCAGAAAGCAGGAGACTGACGGGTGGTGGTGGTGGAGGAGGAGAAACCAGAGATCCTTACTTCCAGTTCTCTGTTGTATCTCAGAGGTCTGAACTCTTTACACACTCCTTTTTTTTTAACTGGTTCCTATTTCACATTTAAGGCATTTAAAAAATATAAAGAGAGGAAAAAAATGGGTTTTATGGTATTTTGTTGAATTACATGAACATTAAATAAAAAATGAGAGACTTCATCACCATGATTCAGACACCATTCTCTCTGTCACCCGAAAAAAGCAGTGTGCAAGGAGCCCAAGGCATGCTGCCAAGTGTGTTCACTCTTGAGGGCTTTTTCCTACAGAGACTTGGATGGGAGGAGTCTGGGTTTTCCTCATGTTACTTGTTTATTTGACTATCCTTGGTTAACATTGTGTCAGCTGGTTAATGAATGAATCTGGTTTTATGGCTTTTGCACGTGTGCCTAGAGGTCACCCTAAGCATATTTTCACAAATTAGAAAAATAAATTAATTAATTGAACTTATTTTCTACCGGGAACCTGTGCACCTGAAATAACAACTATTTTCTCCAATGTATTTAGCTGTGTTCTGCCAGGAGGCATTTCTTCCCTGCTTCTTGGCTGAAAAACTGTACTAGCCAGTAGGTTGCAATCAGGCACTGTTGAGTAATAAAGACTTTATAAGCTCTCATACACACAGACGGACACGAGTTACCAGCTACTTCCAAATAACACATTGTAATTCTCTAACTAAATTAGGCCTCTTTTTCTCCTTGCACTATGCATGGATTTTGCAGGTAACATTTATCTGCCTGAATTCAGGCCACCTCTCACGCAGAGTTTCTCCTGCCTTGCTCTGTCCTTGCTTGAGGTCCAAGTGGCCGAGTAACAGTGACCACCAGTGAAAGGTTTAGAGATTTTATTTATTTGGGAAAGGGGAGAAAGATTAAAGCCTGTCCCACAGGTTTATTTTTATTTAGAAAAAATCCCCACTCCTAGTCAACCTGGTTATGGAGATAAATGTGAAAAAAAATATTAATGAACACATATTTAATACAAATCAGAAACTATTTTAATCTTTTTTCTTTGTTCAAATTTTCTAAGATTCTCCTCTTGGACTTTCCGCTGTTTGGCCTCATCATTCTCGAAGAATTGTGCCCAAGACGATAATGCAGCGAAAATCTTTCTCATGAAGTAAGATAACACCTCCTTTGACTTAAGTGCGATATTCATGTCAGAATTAAATTAAACTTTTTAACTTTTTTTTTTTACCCCACCATAACCTCATATTGATGTTGTAAAAATCTCCAGTCACTTTTTACAGAAAAGTATACACAAAATATGCATACTGTATAATAAAGCCCATTTTATATCTTTTTTTCTACATTATTTCTAAAGAAAAGTTTATCTTTAAAACTGAGACCTTTGTGTATACTCTGTGTATACTCAGATATATCCTGGGTGAAAGAACACAGCAAGAAACTTCCTCCTTGCTCTTTTTTCTTTTTTTTTTTTTTTTTTTTTTTTTTAATTTACCATCCTAACTTGCCTTTTGCTTTCCTCCTGAGAGATTTAAAATCACAATGCTTTCTCCAAACGTGTAGGTCAGTCTGGAAGAGGATCCATAGCACATTCCTGAGGTGAACAATCATCCAGGATGAAACAGGAATCTCAGTACTGACATTAAACCAAAGATGCCTGATTCAGGAAAAAGCATTGTCCTAAACATCAGTTCTACACATTAAAAACATTCAAAATATACCTCAAAAAAATTCAGGCATTCTGCAACCTTATATAATCTGATATTGCTGTATAAAGCACTTTATGAAAAAGAAAAGTTGCATGCACACACAAGCTAAGAGAGTAATCTTTCTTACAGGTAGAGAGAAGGTAAGCAAGTGGCTTTTTTTGCCTACTTTTACAATTTTCTGGAAACCTTTACTATGATTTTTAGCATTATATTTATTTAGTTTCTCTTTGAATAATTGTTTAACATGAGATTTTATGAAGCTATAGATTAGATCCAGATGAAAAATTGCATTTCCTTAATATTGATGATTGGTTTGTAAAATTATCTTAAAAGTTCTCCTGTGTGATATTTTCTTGCTTCCTTCCTTCCTTCCTTTCAAAATACTTTAAAAAAATCTGTGAGTATATTTGTAACTACCAAGGGACTCTTATGATTAAAACACATTATTCATATTCCCTAAACACAGATTTGACTAATATGGTCTATACTAGCTGCCATCGTACTTATAAATGCACATTAACTGAATGCAATTTAAAAGAAAAATATTCCTAATCTTTTCAATAAAAGAGTGAATAACTGGCAATAACTGCAGTATTTGATACATTTCACCTCTTTTTCTAAATGCAGAGTTTCTATAGCTTATGATTTTGGCAGTTCTGTTAAGTAATTTTCATATATTTTGTTCGATCCATGATGTAGCATTATTCATTTGCACTGTGGCATATCTGAACAATGTCATTAGTGATTATTGGTCTGTTACGTGACACTGTTCTTGTCCTGTCACTACATAACTCTTGAGTTCACGGAAACAAAATTCATTTTCCATTGTATTGAAACACGCTAGCTTTTTTGGCTTTTTTTTTTCTTCTTTCTTTTCGTGAGCAAACTAGGCTGTACAAATGTTCACACAAAGCCAAGGCAATAGGGGGATAAAAGCAGATGAAGACAATTCATTTGAAAATCAAAGCAACGCTCACAGAAATATGTTGGCAGGATTCACCCAGCTTTATTTCAGAGTTTTTTAAACATCATATAGAGCAGAAGAGGAATGGGAGTAATGGTTTCTCCTGGAATCAGTTCAATCAATTAATCTGTCTCTTTTTTTCCCCTTGCTCATTTAATTACCACTGCAAAAAAGCAGGGGGAATTAAGTCACAAAATAACCATTCAGATAACATGATGGATCTAATTTAAGCCTTTATAAGTGATCGGATCCTGGGGTAAGGCTGAAACAGCCTCATCCCACGCAGTCGTGCTCTGGCAGGGTGCACTGCACTGGCTGCTGACTTTGGATGAGAGTTGCCGCACAAAGACCAAATTTTCTTGCCTATGTGGCTAAAACCAGACCTTTCAAGCAGCCGGTGAAACTTGACAGTGGTGGTGGTGCTGAGTCTCCTGTGAAGGAAGAGGCACCCCCATGTGGGGAGGGCGGCCATGGCCAAGGAGGCCTCTCTGCCACGCTACGCTCTGAGTTGCTCCTCTCAGGGCCGGAGGAGAAACTATGGGCCCATGCGCACCCAGAGGGTGCTTCCCTGCTGAAAACACACACTTTGTCCTGATTTTCCATTCCTTTTTTTCACCTCTGGGTGCTCCCCATCCCACTTAGCAGCAGTCCTCAGGTCCCGGCTCCCTCCACAGGCAGCCCGAGGCCAGCCTCCCCCAGGCCAGGCCCGTTTTCAGACCAGAACCCCTGCCCTCCCAGGGTCCATCGGCACTGCCCTCCCAACTGGGCCGGGGGCGAGGGA